>NW_004567137.1:2145132-2195123 GCF_000260355.1 Condylura cristata
TACCCTAGTTCTGTATGAACAAATAAATAAATCTTTAAAAAAAAAAAAAAAAAAGTAAATTTTTGTTTTCTAAAAATAATCTTGATTAAAAGAAGGTGCTAACTAAGTTAGGTAATAAAGATGATAAATGAGAAATAGTGCAAAACTGAGGTATTTGTTCTCAAGACAATATTCTAGAGGGAGAGAGAGGTGACTTATAGCCCTTACTAGGACCATGTATCTAGGACCATGTATTATAGTTTAGGGTATCTGTTATCTGCAGACACAGGTAAGAAGGCATAAATACAAGTTACACATTGTAAGACACAGACTCAAATGAATAGGAATCTCATAGGATACTTATGAATACCCTCCTGCTCTGATTAGTGCTTAAGTTTTTAACTGCCACTTAAATAATATGGAATGAAGCATAAGAAATTAAGAGTCTCTTGGATAAATGTAATGTAATTGACTCACTATAAAATTGAAGATGAAAACAAAAAATAAAACAGTCATCTTCCCATGTTAACTATCCAGACATCTCAAAGGGTAACTATAGGTACTGAGCTATGGTATACAAAAACAACAGAGCCATCCCTTAAATCTCTTAAAGCAAGACTGAGACCTCCCATTTCCTACTAATTCTGTGAAGTGCTAAATATCCTCAGGGAAAACATATATTTAGCAATAATTAACAGTGAGAGAAAACTGGGGATGTAACAGTAATGGAAGTATAGTTTTCAGACCTCTCAAAACTTCCCCACAAAAATACATGGAGCACTTAAAAAAAAAAAAAAAAGCAGAACTCAAATCAAATTCACCTCCAACATCTATCACAAAAAGAGATGTTAAGCACAGCCAAAATATGAACAAGAGAAACCACAAACAGTCCCAAAGGTCGAGGTTTCTGAATCTACAAGATGAAAGAGAAAAGCAATAGGATATCAGACAGACATGAGTTGGCTCATGGTCACAGGCAAAGTTAAGAGGATCCCCACCGGTAGAGCAGTGGAAGTGGGTCTGTCCATCTCAGTAGGTAACAATGACCAGCAGTCCTCAGTCAGGCATCAGTGGCCCAGGATACACCAGGGCCAACAAGCTCCAAACAGCCCAAGAGTAAAGTCATAACCTGAAGAAAAGCAGCTGAAGAACATCCAAATTGATGAAGCCAGAAATGGAGGAGAACGAGGGTCACAATAAACGCAAGACTCCTATTCTACAAACTACCACCGTGTTTTTCATATCTGACAAAATCCAGAGAACAGTATACATATAAGCAGAGTAACAGTCCCACAGAGAGTAAAAGCACAGCAGAAATATCTCTAAAAGATATTTAAAACTCTACATTTATATATCAAGCAGAATTGAAAGGTTAGAAGACATAAAGCAGATTTTAAAACAACATAAATCATAATTAGAAAAACTCAGAAATGTGAAACATTTCAGGTAAGAATTAAACTTGGCAAATCATTTCAGAAATGATTAACTAAAACGACTGAGTAGTATAAAATACCTTAACAGAAATAGACTAAAAGATGAAACACATTTTAGAAAGAAATTAAAGTGACAAAAAGATTCAAGAGTGTAAGCAAGTGTGAAAAACAAATTAGCAGCACTCACTATAGGAGTCAACAGGACATACACATTCTAAGAATATACATGTTATACATGTAATTTAATAAAATCTTGAAATTTATAAAAAGTAATATGAGATATATATTAAAAGACATACTGTAACTTTTACACTAGGGAAATCATCCCAGAATAGCCATTAGCAGGAATATATTCTAGTAACATTATTTGACATTAAAGAAGAAACAAAAAAACAGACAGAAATTAAGACTGACAGCAAAACATTAGAAAAAATAGCAAACACAACAGAACAAAACAGCAAAACAACAGGAAAAAAAAATAGAATAACATTCAGATACCCATGAAAAAGTAAGATACTCTAAAGAACCTGATTCCTGAAGGGCCTCCAGGAGATTCTCTTAAGAAAGGGCAGGGAGAAGGGTAAACAATAGAGAGGACTTTTTAAAAAAATATAATAAAAGTATTTGTTTAGTACACTACCACCTATACAGAAAAAAGGAGATACATATATTTGTGTATGTGTGTGCGTGCGTGTGTGTATATGTATTATGTATGTATGTATACAACCACACACAGTAGTTGCCTTTACTAGGTATTATAAAGGATTCTAGAAAGATTAAAAATAAACTATCAGTGGTTTTCTGTTGATAGGGATAAGAACTAGCTGGACAGAACATATGGATGAAGAGCAGACTTACCATTATATTTACTTAATTGTTTTTTGCTATATGTGTTTCTAATGTTTTCATCGCTTGGTCACCTTTTCTAAATAGTGTGGGTTAGAATTGAGAGTTTTTTCAAAATCTTCCCTGGAGATTTCAATGTGAGCCAGAATTGGGACTACTGCTTTAAAGTTTAAAAGAAGATAAACCAGTGAAGCAAAACATAAAATGAAGAAATGAGTGACTTCTACATAAAGCAGTATCTTAAGATTTATTATAGTATTTATTATTGTATAGTATTGTATTGTAGTACTGTACTTACTATTGTATAGTATTAACGTAAAACATGTATTACCTAAATACTATTTTTAAGAAATACACAACTACTATATTAACTAAAATACTGTAATTTTTATATAATTTTACTAATTTATTTTGAAAAAGTTTCTTGAACTACAGTCAATGTAGACTGTGTCAAAGGCTAATACTCCAAATATCAATTTTTAACCAAGATGTGATAATTTAATCATTCCTTTCAAATAAATGTTCTCCTTTTACTCAGGTGGTCAAGAAGATGCGCTTCCTAACTACTAAAACTCATTCATTCTTTCATTCCCCAGTATACTTTCCAATCTGATAGAGGTCATGAAGAAGATCAAAAGAAAATCCTGGTTCTCCTTTTTCTCTTCTCCAAGTGTTATCAAACACCTTTCAAGACAGATACACTAGCAGGGTATCACAAACTATGTTCCTGGTATTTCCTTTCACAGTCTCTTATAAGGAGGACTGCAGCCACATCTTGGACCACTAGGATGAGAGAGCTGGCCAGCTCCTCCCAGGCTAGGTCATCAATCAGATGCCAGGGGCACAAAAGGCACTTGTCTCACCTATCCTTAACCAAAGGCCACAACATACAGCTCTCACAGTAGACACTGGGAAGGGCCCCCTTATTCAACCTGAGAGGAATTCACTTTAAAACAGCACACATATATACAGAGTATATATAGTGAAACCAGCAGCAGAACAAGGGCAGGTACCTAAAAGCCTTCATGAATCCACTTCTCAGTCCACAGTTTCAAGACGGTGTTTGTATTAAATTCTCAACACCATAGTCCATACAGTAGAACCCAGAGGAAGTTCAATTGGAAATAGGATTCAGAAGAATAGGTCCAGTCCTTAAAAAGTTCAGAGAGTGAACTCCCCTATTTAGTCATCTCACCAGACACCAACAACAGCAGAGAGGATGATTAAGTAACCACTGTGTCTGCTCACTAAATTAGACACTGCAGCAGCAGTAGAAGGTATGGGGTCTGTGCAGCTGCCCTGCTGGCTGCTTCAGGGCTGGTGACAGGTGCTGTGGAATCAGAAAAGGGAGAAAAGAGCCTGAGAGCCAGCAGTTTGGAAAGGGGTCTCTATTTGGGTTTGCGGAAAGTCCTTTCAACAGCTACCTCTTACAAGAGGCATGACTCACTTCTCTTCCTCTGGGTAGTCCACACACCCTGCCCAGAACAGGAAAGGAGCTGAGGCGCACAGCCCCATTGTGCAGGGATTCGCAGTATTCGCTATTTCCTCCCACTAAGGGCACATTCACACCCTCCACCTATCCTGCTAATCAGATAATATCACATAAAATAACACTGCTAGCATTCTCCCTGACAGTGTTATTTTTTTTGTTCAAATGTTTTACAAATATTCCATTTGTTAATTATTCTTTCTTGAGCCAACACAAAATCTACACAAAGGCACACCCAGTGTTGGCCTATTTGGAGGTCAATTTCTTTATAAAAATGAAAATTCAAGGTCCTGTATTTTGAGATCACTAGATTACCTGGATTTTTCATGATGAATATGTATAAATAGTTTTCTTTTTCTGTTGTGCCCATGTTTTCCACAATGAGTTTTACTATTCTTATAAATACATAAGCATACTAACATTGTTAAGGAATTTTCTTAACTATTTTAATCTAGTGTGATTACTCTTTCTGTATTACTAAAACTTTGTTTTTCTGGAATAACAGAGGTGGGCATCAACATACTTGTCAACAGAAATGGCAGAAAAGACAACTTTTTTTCCTTTTTTTTTTTTTTCTACATTCCAGGCATCTTCAAAGTGCTTTACATGTATTAATTTTTTTTAATCCTCACAAAAACTCTATGGGGTGAGCAACAGTATTCTATCCAAATTTATATTAAAAAGCTAAAGCACAGAATGGATTTGTGACTTGTCAAAGATCATCAAACTCATAAAGGATTCAGGCACCTAACTCCCTCACCTGCCTCCCTCATCACGATACTGGAACTGCTTGGAAGATAAGGCAAATGACAAAAAAGACAACATTTTTTAAGCTTCATAAATACTAGAAGACCTATGCGTTATATGTACTTTAATATATAAGATGAATGCGTAGTTATACACTACAGAAAAAAATACGGCAACTATATTTTCAAATATCCAAAGGATGACTGCCAGACCATAAATTCAAGCAAGAAATTTAAAATATTCACTATTTTTCTAAAAATTACTATTTTAAAAAAATGTCACTTTTAGTAGTGCCTCATCCTCCATTTATTATACAGTGGCCTCTGTAATACTCAGAAATTTAACCTCATCTCCTATTTCTAACTGATTTGATAAAACTAACTTTGTGCCAGATTGAAAAAAGCCTCCATGCCCAGAAGAAAATGGATTATAGAAAAAAGATCAAATAGTGAAGCCCAGGATTTTCAAAATTCTTGATGAGTCATGCAGAGATAAGTACTAGGGGTAAAGAGAAGAACAAGGGAGAGGGGCCAAGAATTTTGAACTTGCACAGCATGTCAAGGAAAGCCCCCATTGTAACAGGGTGGTCCCTAGGAAAAGGGGAAGTTCCAGGTTCCCTGCCCCACCCAGAGGTAGGGTGGAGCTGAGCAGAGAAAAAGGAAGGAATCAAAAGAGAAGAGGAGAAGGAAGCTGGATGGAGAACAGGAGGAGACCTAAGGAAGCCACATGGAGCAACAAGCATGTGATGAAGAAACTATGCTTGTTTTGTTAATGTCTGAAATCACCCGGTTGCCTCCCATGACAAAGGACAGGACCAGTGATGCACAAGCAAGCAGAGTTTATTGAGCCAGCTAGCTGGGGTCAAGCTTTCTTGCAGGCACGCAGGCCACACAAGGTAAGCAAGACCCAGACCAGGGGGATGTCAGGGAATATATAGGCCCCATTGACCGTTACATGAGTCATAGCCCACATCACAGTTCAACCACAAGGGCGTGTTTATCATAATCCAATTTCGACCTGTCTCAGGGATTATAACACTAGGGTGTGGTATCTGCCTGCATATCTGTTTGGGCTTAGGGAGGGGTCACACAGACACAAAGGAAGACGGAGGGGCGGAATTACTGGTTGGGCCCAACAGTTTTCTGACCCTGGACTGGTTAAGGCAGATGTGGGTGAGATACCTGTAGGGAGGTGACTATGGCAGTGTTTATATTGATTTTAATTTTGCTCTTTACCTCCCAGATTTGTCTGGCTATTTCTGACCCTTTCCTATGGGTCCCAGCCAAAAGGTGCTTTAGTCTTATGTCTGGCTTTCAGGCCTGGCTTTGTGCCAATCCCTTTTGAGTTGACTTTTGCCCACGAGGGGATGGGTAACTTCAGGTGTTTGATTTAGAAGTTATATTCTTTGTGTTCTGTATTGTATATTTACTGTATTAAAGTCCCTTTTATATATTAAAGTTTTATATGTTTTGTCTTGACGTGGAGGATGGCAGAACCCACAGACAGGTAACCCAATTCACTCTGAGATGTCCTGTAACACCATGAGAAGGGAGCATCTGAACAGGTATTATAAGGGAAGAGGACTCAGGGAGAGTGGTTCATACAGTTAAAATGTGACTCATAGAAACTGAAGAGATGCCAAAGATTTTATTCTACTCATTCATTGATAAATGGATCATTTATGCTAGCACTGAGTGAATCACACAATCACACTAGTTCAAAGAGAAAATGAGGAGAAAAATTTCAATAACAGTGTTAGAATAGGAAAGAGTTCTAGGCTACAGACTAAAGAGGGTCAGACAAGTAGGATCCTTTGAGATTATCTTTTCTAACAGAAACTACTTGCATATCTTCTGGGAAAAAAATTAAAATGTGATGTCAACAAACCTGAGACATCTGATCAATAGTAAACAGTGAGTCAAATAAAGAACATTCCCTGATAAAAATTCTTGGGTGGGACTAAACAATGTCCCTGATAGGACACATGGCTCACCCTTTTCCTTACTTTCAAACTTTGCGGGGGTTTTTTGTTTTTGTTTTTGTTTTTGTTTATTAAGAATCACACAGCTGCTTGCAGGGAGAGCATTCCTGCCCCTTTCCCACAGCCATAACTAAGGAATGTATCCCCAACACCACCTCTACACCAGTTGCCACGTCTAGTATAAGGATGCAGATACAGGTGTACTAGAAATGCCAGAAAAGCTGAAAGCATGCACAGGGAGAAGGAGAACCAAAGTGAGGCCATGATCTGATCTGTCTTTTTAAAAGACAACACTGCCTGCTGACGTTGATTCATGAGGGAGAGGGAGCGTGGAAGCTAGATGACCCTTTAGGTGGCCAACACAATGACCCAAATACACAGACAGTGAATACAGTTTGTCAGGTGAAAATGTTGCGATGGAGAAAAAGAGAATAAGACACAGTAAGGTGGAGGGGAGGTCCACACTGCGCTGAGAAAGGTCTCTCTGACAAAGTAGTGGACACAGAAAATCAAAGAATTCCAGAATGGGGATAGAGCAAAATGATGGATAGAGCAAAATGATGGAGGAGAAAAGCAGGGAGTCACTAAGAAGGATTATGAGAGAACACAGGGCTGTAAAAACCATTTTAAGGACTTACCTGGTTTTTAGTTTGACTAAAATGAGAAGCCACTGAAGGTTTCAGAGCAGAAAAATGACATGATCAGCTTTAAGTACTAGAGAGATCACAGTGGCTGCAAAGTGGAGCATGGTCTGTGAGCAGACAATGACAACCAAAAGGTGAGTTAAAGCTTAGTTCAGTATTCCAGAGAGAAGCAATGAGGGCTTAGAGTAGGTGGGTGGCAGTGACAATAGCACCAGTCAGACATGGGGGTTTCTAAGGTCAAGCCAACAGGTTTTGTTAAGCGTCAAATGTGGAGTAGCTACAAAAAGAAATATGAGTGGGGGTCAGTCTCAGAAACTAGAAAGATTGAGTTGCCACCTACTGGATTGGACAACAGCAAAAGAAACAGGCTTATTAAGAAGATAACTGCACCCTTATGTTTACACAGCATGATTTACAGTAGGTAAGATATGGAAACAACCTAAGCCCAAAAGTAGGTGACTGGATCAAGACGATATGGTATATATACTACAGTGGAATATTATTCAGCAATCAAAAAAGATAAACTTATGCCATTCTCAGCAACATGGATGGAGCTAGAAGGGGTTATGCTTAGCAATGTAAGCTAGAAGGACAAAGAAAAATATCAGATGATTTCACTTACAGGAGGAATATAGAAGAATCATGTAAAGGATCAGGAAAAAAATAACATAATTTTAAAAAGTGGCAGACAACTATAAATCAGAGACAAAGGATGGGAAGGCGGAGGGATCAAAAAAGGGGAGGGAAGAATACAATGGACTATGGTGATAGTTCACAGATGAATTGGTGGTAGGAATTTTACAGGGATGACACCTGAGAAGAGAAGGTATACAATGTACAAAAATGAACAATGAAGTGCATATATCTATAGACATAGATATATATACCTACATACATATAAATTTTTTTAAAAAGAGAAGGTTTCAGGAAAAGGGAAGTCACTGATTACATTACCAAGACTCTATAAAAGGCTAAATATTTCAGTCTGGGTTTATAAGAGTCTAATCTTTTCAAATATAATCAAAATTAGAAAAGTTAGAAAGTACAACTTTTAAATTTTACCAGAAATAATACTTCTGCCCATATTGAGTTTAAACTACTGACACTACCAGATTCTCACAGACTCACACTTTCCAGTGGGATATTTTTAAAGGATTTATTTATTTATGCTTACAGAACTGGGGTACAGGCCAGAGGTGTGGGGGTGAGAGGATTCACCAGAGACAGAGTGGGGAGCAGAGCAGGCAGATAGACTGAAATACACTGAGGGGAGCAGCAGGTGGGTTAGGAGAGGTCTGCCATGTCATGAGCGTCAGCTTCCTGGCCAGGGATTGAACTCATGCTGCCATGGCTTCAGAGAGCTTCATAGTGCAGTGCTTTAACCCGTTGCACTACCAGGGAGCCATTGCACTACCAGGGAGAGCCAATGGGCTTTATTTTTAAGGCATTATCTGCTGGTCAGTGTCTGACATATCAAGCCAGCATCCAATTTTCATCTTGAAGTATTCACAATTCACTGAATGCACACTTTTAGAAATTATAGTATGTGTTTTGCCAAAAGATCACATATAAAATTGTGACATGATGGGCTTACCTGAAGTTCTTTGTATCTATCTTGAAAAGAAATGGCCTCTTGCTCTTTTTCTTTAAGGAAGTCTTTTTCTAAGATACTATGCTTTTCCATCAATGATTCCACATCCTAGAAGAAAGCCCCAGCATAAATTTTATAATATTTAACAGCACAAAGATGTTTTTATTCTAGAAAGTATCTGGTAGGGCAAGAACCTTAGGATTTTAAATGTGCAACAAATGTTACAGAGTCTGCTATACTCTCACTTCCAAGATAGTATCAAACTAACACTAAAATTACTTAGTCCAATAAAAGAATAAAATACCTCAACTAACTATAATCAACAGAATCTCTACATATAATTTCCATATTATTTCTTAAGGTCCTTTCATATGTGTATTTATACAGAGAGAATGGCAGACATAAATAATTTAGTGAAACTACTGTTAAGTACTCTTTCTTGTCACACAACCCACAATTCCTCACTCACACAGGGACTAATCAGTCTTGCCATATAACACTTCCAATCTGCTGAGGATATGCCTGCTTTTAAAGCAAATAAAAATAAACAAGAAAGGAAGCATTAGCATTTCAGGGGGAAAAAAATCTACTGAAAGATATTCATTTATTAATAACCCATGGGTTTTCCTAAGTGATGAGCCATTCTGACTGATTTGGACCCACAACCAAGGAAGACACATTACCTCCTTCCCTGATGAGTTTTTTATTACATTTGGGACTGTATCAAATTTCCAGTATATACTATCTAAGACAAATGTAAATGTACCTTTTTAATTCTCTGTTTTTCTTCTTCAGAAACTTTGAGCTTAATCTCCAGGCCTGAAATTTTCTGCTGAAGCTGTCTGTTTGACACATTGGCTCCTGGAGCCTCAGAATCATCCACAAGAGCAATTGTTCCATTACTTTTCTCATCGGTTAAACCCAATGGAAAAAGTGAGATATCCAGATGAGTATGTGTTGATTGCTGCATCTAGACCACATGAAAAAAAATACACAAGAGAGGAAAGTTTACACTGTACCAATAATGAAAACATCCAAAGAGCACCAGAAACCGCATTTGGAATTAGGTTGTAGCAAAGGTTCCGGCATTATTTCACTCTTTAAGTAAATCAACTGAAGACCTCAAGCTGTTACAACAACCTGATCTTTGCAGTAAGAAATAAAATTTACTCCAAAGTTTAAAGTCTAAATTCTCCAAAGAGGAACTACAAATGACCAACAGGCATATGAAAAAATATTCAACCTACTTCATAATCATGGAAATGCAAATTAAAATCACAATGAGATACCACCTTACACCAGTAAGAATGTCACATATTAAAAAAAAAAAAAACTAGCAACAACAAATGTTGGTGAGGATGTGGTGAAAAAGGAGCTCTCCTATACTGTGGTAAGAATGCAAACTGGTACAAGCACTGTGGAAAACTGTATGGAGGTTCATTAGACTACTAATAATGGAGCTACCATATGACCCAGCAAGTCCACTCTTAGGCATCTACCCAAAGGACACAAAAACAGTTCAAAAGAATACATACAGCCCTATGTATATTGCAGCACTATTTATAATAGGTAAGACTTGGAATCAACCCAAATGCCCAAAAAGAGATGACTGGATTAAGAATATGTGGTGTACACGTACGTACGTACGTACACACACACACACACACACACACACACACACAGGAATACTATTCGGCAATCAAAAAGATAACTCCATGCCATTTACAGCAACATGTATGGAACTTGAAGGGCTCATGCTCAGTGAAATAAGTCAGAAGGAAAAGAAAAAAATACCAGATGGTTTTACTTATAGGAAAAATATGAGATCAAGGGGGGGGAAATAATATCAAAACAAAAATAAACAGACAACTATAAATCAGAGACATTCTGCAAGGGAGGGGGAGGGAAAGAAATCAAAATGAGGGTGGGAACAGCACAAGATACTATGGCGATGGTATACCAGAGAATTGGTGGTGGAAATTCTATGGGGACTACACCTGAGAAAAGAAAGCAAACATTGTACATTGTATGTATGTATATATGTGTGTGTGTGTGTGTGTATGTGTATATATATACGTATATATATGTGTGTGTGTGTATACATACAAATAAATATATATACATATATATATTTTAAACAAAATGTACATGGTGCAATTTTAGCAAAAATAATAAAGTTTAAAGTCTCAATCTTTTATATTTTGTAAGCCAAGTACTAAAAGGCTTAAAACTTTATCTAATGTTTGAAAGTATACCAGATGCTCACCAGTTCTCTTTTTCATGTATGCACCTACCATGGTTTGTCTATATTTTAAATTGTGAGCAAGAATTTGAAATGTCTTAGTAAGCTGTAACTGGTCCTCCTACTCCAGGACAGGTAATAGGTATCTGCAGAACCACCCCTTGAACCTCTGCATAACTATGTTGTCAAATACAATTTTTATTAGGCAAATGTCACAACAGACCTCACCACTGCCTGCTTCTTGGACTTTGATCCAAAATTGAAATGAATAATCTAATACCTGAAAATCTGCTAAGTTTCCCTGAAAAGATTAAATAATTACTATTTGTGATTATTTTCTTTTTGAAGTTAAAGATGTGAAATACAAAGCTAAGCCAATGTGAATAAATGAGGCACTCAAACCAAATTTTGGTAATTAAAGCTACTTAAATACCTTGCAACTGTGCCACAAAGCATATTTCTCGGTTTTTGAAGCCTAGATAAAGCCTCAAAGTCAGAATACCTATAGAAACACATCTTGTATAAAATAAGGAAACAAAAAAGTCAGAAAAGATTCAATTAAATCCATTCAATCCTTTGTAAAGTATGCAACTTCCCGTTACAGTGCTCCAGTCTTCACCTGTGCTGCAGGGACTGGCTGGCTGACAATGCTGCTGTCTGCATGTATGTTCTCTGGTGATGAGATGGATTCAGAGAGGCAGACTGGAGGCGAGGCGTGGTCTTGGTCCAGGGCAATCTCAGAAACTGGAGAGAGATGGACACCCGAGACTAAAGGAAAACAAACAAACAAGGGTAGGGCCATTAATAAGGAAACAGAACAGGTTGATGGAAAAAAAGAGAGGACAAGAAGAGATAACAGGTAAAGGGTAAGGGACATAACAACGATACTGAAAGTTTCTAGGACTATTCCTCAGGGACCATTACCTAAAATTTAAAATTAACATGACATTTCTGAGGAATACCTGGGTAAAGAAAACAATTTTACAAAACAAAATTACTTAGTACAATCTTAGTATTTCTGTACTAATACTGACACATAAAGCACATTTCTAACTCTGAAAAGGGATCTGAATATGTGTCCTATCTACTCATTTTAGTGGAGAAAGAGCACCTTGTGCATGCGATAGCCACACACAGGCACTGTGCACTAAGGGAGAGCAGTGAGCAAAAGACGACGTTGCACACACTCAGAGCCCTATGACCGAGGAGTCAAGTCAAACTCCCTAGTAATTATCATAATAGTAAGAGCTAATAGGAAAGAACAATGACTTTGAAATATCTAATCCAGCTGTCTATGCATTCACTTCTTTTCCAGTAAACCAAATTATTTTCCATGTTAAAATACATTTTAATTTGCTAATCTGCTTATACAAAACATAATATTGAAATATGTTTCTGTAACAAAGTAGTATCAGAATGTGATGAGGGTTCAACTACAAAAGTCATGAAAGGAAAGTCAATGGCCAGGCATGAAGTTAGACAAAAATATACATGAGGGCAAAATAAACAGTGTATAATTATCTTCAAACACTGTTTCTAAAAATTCAAATATGTCTTTATGATGTGTCTTAAAAGCTTAAGAGGAGTGATAATCATATCATTTTTAGCATTTATTAATTTTCACTTTCTAAATAATAAAGACCTTTATTCCACATTGGCATCAGTAGCAATGTTAGCGAAGTCCTACCATGAATCTGGAAGGCAGTTCACAATAGAAAAGGAATTTTTTCCTGAAGAAAGACATTTACAAGGTCATTAGGATTTAATAATCTGAAACGATAATAATTTATGCTTGGTAGCCTATTGGATCATCTCATAAGCTTAATACATTTTCACTGTGTGGCTCCATGTCTTCAAGACACTACATACTACACAAGGTACTTCTCCCCTGAAAAATTCACCTTGGCACCTCTCCTCCTGCCTCTCCTGGAAGTCTTCCCAACATCCTCACTTCTCTTTCCCCCACTCAATCTAAAATCTCATTGCTTCCTATATCCTCTGGTCTTCCAATGTTCAGAACAAGCTCCGTGCCTTCAAAGTCCATTATTTAAATCACTTTAAAACACCTAAACTCACATCTCTCACAAACTGCTCTGCAGGCTTCTATGTCCATTTCTCTGCCAAGTACCAGCCAGTTCCCTTTACCTGTCTAATCAATAAAGCAAACTTACCCATCATCTTATATAAACCTGCTTGCCTTCAAGCTGTCCATATTAGTTTACAGTACCACAATGAACTCTTCACCCAAATCAGAAATGACAGCACTATGTAGCTGCTTCACTCCAGTCACACCAACTAAGTGTTCTCTGATTATGCCATACACTTCAAAACCTCTGTGACCTCACAATATTACTTCCCAAATAAAAGCCATAGCTGTGGAGTCAGAAATGGATTCAAATTTCAATGCATAGCCTTATTCATCAAATAGCCTTGGGCAAATTACCCAAACTCCTAAGTCACAGTAACCTCTTTGAAAATGAAAAAATATAGTGTGATGCAACTTAAATAAAGTAATATATACAAACCACTTAGCTATGGCCTCAGCATAAGAGCAAAAAAACACTAAAATATTAAGAAGAGGAAGAGGGATAAGAAGAGAATGAGAAGGGAGAAGAACAAAGGTAAAGTCAATGTGGTAAAATGTTAAGTTTAATAAAGAGGATGAATAAAGGTCTATGGGAATTATTTTTCCATTATCTTGTAGGTTTCTGTAAGTCAAAATAAGAGGAAAGAGCAAAAAGGGAACACTTAACTAAAAAAAGAAACAATACAAAAACTACTCAAAGGGAAAAGTAGCTGGCCTCAACAAACTTTCCTTCACGAAACTGCTTACTTGGTATTGCTGAACACTCCCAACAGTGTGCCCAATACAGTAACTGAGAAGACAAAAAACCCACTGGCAGTCCAAAGGTTAAGTGAGATGGAGACTAATCAAACTTTTAGAGCACCTCATGTCAGCAAAAGTGCAACAAATGTAGAGAGGGCAGCAATATAGATGAATCTTAGAACCCCACATGTTGCTGAAGGGCAAGATCTCATGCCTGAAGCATAGGCAGGGTTGGAAACCAATGTGACCTCAATAAAAACAAATGCACATACAAACTTGTGAATAAATGTGACAAACCAAGAGAGAATCAAAACTGGATGAAAAAGGGAAAATCAAAGAAGAACCTGCATGGCAAAATGCATTTTTATAAAGCCTGTCTGCTAACTCTTCAGATATCTATGTATACATACACTCACTTTTTCATGAAAGCAAGAAATGGTAATAAAATTTCCCTCTGGGTAAAGGAACATGGACAGGATAGTAGTAGAATACTAACAGGCTGTGACCTATTTCTTCAGTTAAATGGTGGATTCATGTGTTTAATTTTAAACATAAAGAGGAAAAAAATGATTGCAAAAGCTTAAAAGTATAATTCTGAAGAGTTCTTGTTGCAGTGCTTTCTAGTTGCAGTCCTAAAATCCCATGAGCTACACTAAACCACCATTCAAAAATTTCTCAGTCAATCAGATAGCAGGAAAAAACTAACTCAAACTAGACATTACTAGTGGCCAAATACTTTACTCAGTGAGTAAAAATAAAAAAGTAAACAAATAATGATTATTTTGTAAGGTGTCAACATTAGCCTTTGACATCATGCTAATCAAATCGACACATTCCAGAGAAGAGCTGAACCTAAAATGTCTAGAGTATATGTTTTTCCTTCATTGTGTTAATTTGTCAGACATGTAATTATACCTCTTGAGAGGACATTTCACGCTATCTTACATGCACATGATTTCGTGTGCAATATTTAACGAACAAGACACCAGTGGAATTTTCAGAGACTTGCTTAATTTTGTACTATGAATGTTTACTAAATATATCATAATCTGCATTCTATTTTAAAAATGAAATGAGAAAATAAGCCCTCCCTAGTGGCTCAATGGGTTAGAGCGCAGCACTATGAGCTAGCTGCAGACACTTCAGAGCGAGTTCAATCCTGGACCAGAGGTGATCCACATAGTGTGGCAGACCTCTCCTGACCCACCTGCTGCTCCCCTCAGCAGTGTACCTCATTGATCTACCAATTCTGCTCCCCACTCTCTCTCTCTCTGGTGAATCCCCTCATAGCCCTTGGACCTCTGGCCTGTATCCCAGTTCTATATGCATAAATTAATAAATCGTAAAAAAAAAACTCTAAATTTATTTCTAAAAAAAATAAATGAGTAGTGCTTTCAAAGAAAGGAAAACATAAAATGTATTAACCTGTAAGTAAAAACTAGTTTTTGTGACTCTCTGATCATTAATTGCCTATTATCTTTATTTAAAAGATATTCATAAAGGGGTATAGAAGTATTTCTCTATACTTCTATGCAACAGGTCACCCATCATCTGGTATATATATTTTTTAAAATAATCTCTGTATTAGTTTTTAGTCATTCAATATAAATCACAACTAGAATAAGACCAGTTATTGCCATACAGACAGAACTTTCTATAGTTAGTCTCAGGCTGTGAATATAATACTTCAGTCTGAATTAAACCATAACAGCAGAGTTCATTTCAAAGTGAGGATTAATGGTACTGTGGTGAGCACAACTGCCGTTCAAACATGATAGATAAATGAAGAGAGAGAGCAGAAGAATGGGCAAGTAATGTAAAGGAGTAACTTTAAATGTACTCAATATATAAAATGTAATCCTCTGAAATTATGACCCTTTATTTCACTCAACTTAATATTGTGGGGAATAAAAGCTCACTAAAAATGTTGTAGAGCTATCAAAATAAGGGCATGACTCTTAACATAAATGGAGATTAAACTAGAAACGTTATGTACTTTCTGTTCTGGTTTGCACACTGAATTTCCAAAGGCAAAAAGCTGCTCATATCAGAATGCTTTCAAAGATTTTAAAAAAAAAAAGATTTATTTATGCACACAGAACTGGGGTACAGGCCAGAGGTTCAGGGGCAGTGAGAGGATTCACTAGAGACAGAGTGGGGAGCAGAACAGGCAGATAGATAAAGTACACTGCTGAGGGGGGCAGTGGGCCAGGAGAGGTCTGCTGGAACATCTCCTGGACGGGGACTGAACTCATTCTAAAGTGAGCTAACTCATTCTTTAGCTTCTTAGTGCTGTGCTTTTAACTGGTGCGCCACAAGGGAGGACATAGACAAAGCTTTTTTAAAGACAAATTAACGTGTTTGGAGAGTTGACTATATTCAAAGCACTTATTTGCATTCATTCTTTTTATATTCCCAAACAGCCTAAGAAAGTATATACAAAAGCAAGCGTACACCACTAAGGAAGATATAGCATCCTGTTTTAGACCAACTTGAACTGCTTAGACCAACATGAATGAGTGTGAGAGAATGTGTGTGTGTGTGTGTGTGTGTGTGTGTGTGTGTGTGTGTGTGTGTGTGTGTAAAGAGAGAGAAAGAATGAATAGTGTGTGTGAGGTAAATGAGTCTTCACCTTCTAATAGATTCTTCTGAAAGTATAAAGCACATATGAATTTTTCTTGCCAGCAAAGTACATATACCAGTCATACTGAATTTTGTGGGTAACATGAGGGGCTGCATGGATGCCAAATTTAGAAGGCTTTAAAAAAAAAAGATAAAATGTTTCCCATTCTAAAGATAACATACTAGTAAAAAGAAATAAAGAAATTAGTATAACTCATAATAGAAGATACAGAAAATTAAATACAAAGGAAAAGGGTTGCAACTACATTATGCAATAGTTAACAAAGGAGAAGATCCCTAGGTAGACTTAAAATATAGCAAACCTTGCCAGAGAAAGGAAAAGCAATAGAAAGGAAAATTAATAACTAAGTAGTACCAATTCAGACACACAGCTATATAATTTTTATGTCTATACTATGATTTTTACATGTACATATACATACAATTAGATACCTACCAGTAGATGAATATATTAGTATAAAGAGCATATAATTATGTGAGTGCTCATACCTGACTTCACAAGCACTTCCTCTCAGTAGGTATTATCATTTACAAATAAGGAAACAAATACTTGAAAGACAAAATGACTCAGCCAAGGTTACAGAGACTCATTGGAGATTCCTACCCAAGTCTGTATAAGTCTTACTAGGAATTTCAAGGACAAAGAGGAAAGCATGAGCATAAAAAGGCACATGAGCCAAAAACCACAGAAAATGCTTAGGGACCAAATGCTTACACTGAAGAAACATGGTGACCAGGGTCACCAATGAAGTGGAAGAACAGTGAATGAGCTATGTGGCCTGTGAACATGAATGAACTCATTAAGTAAAGAAACAGCAGTGTACAGCTTAAAGCAGAGAGAGATGTGTTATATTTCAGACATGCTAACTGAGGTACCAAGAGAACCAGGTAGGTAGAAAAAATGTGAACCTCTGAAGAAAGCCAAGAGTAAAGGCATAAACCTGGATATCCTCACTGTAAAGATGTCATCAGTAAACAAAATGAAAGAGTCATGGACAGAGCTCTAGTATGAGAGAATGAATGATAAAGGATTAAAGGAGCAAGAAATAGCCAGGGGTCTACAGTGTCAACTGTCAACCTGAAAGAGAAATGTCAATGCCATGAAGTGAAACAGATGAAACAAACTAACATTAACGGAAATGAAAGATCACTTCTAGACTTGACAGGAAGTGGGGGCAGGAGTTGGGCCATGGAAAAGTGGCAGAGGGAATCTCAGTTGAGAAGACACATTTAAATAGGCCTTGACAGAAGGATGTAATTTGAACATGCATAGAAGGAGAAAAAACATTTCAGCAGGACATCAGAATTAGAATAAAGAACCATATCAGGAGCACAGTATAGCGTGAGGGAACACCAACAGTGTAGACCATCATCAGTTAACACTGGATCCTGCAGGTTATACAAAAGAACATAGACATTTCGGACTCTACTATATGAAGACTATTCTAGAACCTGTGTATAGCATGAATTAGAAGTCACAAGGCCAGATAAGATGGTGTTTATGAAGCACAGATGAGATGGAATATAAACCTAAGCTAGTTACTGCAAGTAAAAATAGGGGGGTAGGGGGCTGAAGCTTAAAGAGAATAATTTGTCTAATCCCACTGAGTGATTCTGTGTATTCAGCATTTAGAAAAGTTGTATGACTATACTACCCAAAAGGAAATGTCGTTTCAAGACAAAGCTAAAGAAAGAGCATCTGACATATCAAAGCTGACTACCCAATTTAAAAAAAAAAAAGCTGAAATTTAATTGACATATAGAACTCATGATGAACAGGAGAAATTCCTCTATGAAAAAAAGTCTTAAGTCTCTAAAATTACATGAAGGTAAGCTTTTCCTTATATAAAATATTTGAACACAGGCTTTTTAGTTCCAAACATTTACTAATTTTAATGTCTACTTTGCATGGTCTCACGTGTCAATGTTTATATTACTGACCAAACGTCCATATGTCTTGCTGTAAGTTATACACTTATGAAATAAGGTTTCATTAGCCTCTCAGAAAACTAATAGCATATCTTTAAAATTTAATTTTCTTGTAAACCTTAGCAGGTAAGTAAAACATAATTATAAAATTAAAACTCAAAACAAAAAGCTGAAATTTCTCTAAATTATATGTGCAATAATTATTTAACTGGCCTATAAAAACATACAATATATTTCAACAGACACATTCCGAAGAATTTATTGCATGGTTCTGCCAGATTAGACTTTTCTGAATTTGCAAAAATAGTTTTATCTGAGACTTACAATGAGAAAAACAAAGAAAGGATGAAAGTATAAAAATAAAAAAGAAGTCCTAAACCTATTCCACTATAAAAAAAAATCTTCACTATCTACCTTTAATATTATTGGCCTTTCTTTCACACCCATGTACAACATATGTATGTCTGAATATCTGCCTACTTGGTGAAAACAATAGTGTATTTTCTTAAGCCAGGGAAACATACCTCAGAAAATCAGCTTAACAGAAAATTATAAATTAGTTTTAATATCCTAGGCAATGATTCCTACTATTACTGAGACAGTTTATGGTGGTTTTTTTTTTCTTCTTTTCTTGCTTTTTCTAATTCAGGTTAATAATGAGAGCTTGAACACAAGTTCTAAGATTTATTTTCTGGTAATAAGAAAAAATTCCTATCAAGCCTTATTCTTAAAACATTTTAATGTAATCTATGAATTCCTAAAAATCTAACCACCATCTCTTTTAAAAAGTTACTCATAATCACACAGAATACCATACCATAAAATACTCCAAGAAAAATAATATTCAGTAACCATAACAAAAATATAGAGAAAAATATTACATGTAAGTAGTACAGTTTTTCCCATTATCTGTGTTCTATGCTTACAGCAATATTCTTGAACAAATGCAATGCACTGGATTAGCATTATATCAGTTATACCAGGTAGTGGACACTGGGCACCAAGACTTACCTAGGGGAAGCAACTCCTGTTACAGAACACTATACCCAGAAAAAAATTAAGTATTAACTTAGAATTCAAAATCTGGAAGTACACTCAGCTATCAATTAGTCCTACAATTTATATAATAGCTGAGTTTCAGAGATTTTACAATATTAGTTCACAGCAAGCAAAGCCAGAACTCCTATGGCAAGGTCAAAGACATTTGACTCTAAAACCACAGTATAAACCTAATCTCTGAAATCATAACAATTATCACTATATATAGCATGACTATACTCCCTATTATATGCTTTTAATAAAAATAGGAATGGCCATAGATTATTGAACATCTGTGTAAAGACTAACACTTAGATTTATCACAAAAATCTCCAGAATGAAAAGTGATTTAATAACCTGGGAGGTACCTCCCAGGTAAAGTTATTTATTATAATATTAGTTCACAGCACATAAATATCTATATATGCTTCATATATCTATATATGAAGTAACAAACACCATTTATCTAGCACTCTTCCATTCACATAATCTATATCAAGACTATAAAATGATTGTGCTACAATGAAAATCCAGTATATCCTGATGAATATAAGCTTAACAGAAAACAAAAATAATGTAAAGCTTTTAAATGTTATCCATATCACCTATTAAAATACAGGTAGATCACTTTCAATAAGTCACCTTCAAATTCCAGTCTAAAGAAGAGACCAAGCCTAAATTCAGTTCAGGTTTATAAATATGTGCAAATCACAGCTTAATTTGAAGAAAAAAAATCACAATTTTTTCACAAACAAAAATTTGTGAATTCAGGGCAAGCGCTTGTCGATGTGTAATACAGATTCTACTGGAAAAACAGGGTTAGCAAGGAGAGTAATGGGATATTAATAAAATGACCGATTTGTTGTCCTAGGTTTTCCTGGCCAGGAGAATGGAGAATGGAAAAACTGAACCATGAAATCAAAAAAGCATCTGTCTTCCAGGTTTCTCTCTGCCAATGTCTTGAGAAAAATGTTTGAACTTTCCTGTTGGCTTTGTATGCAAATAGCTCCAGATGCAAAGCAAACCACATCTAAGTTATTTGGTTCAACATCTGCTGGTCGGATTCCCATTCTTCCTTCTACAGGGTTGGCCTGTGACAGACAGTTTAGTTTGCCCTCTCCATAAGCTGTTTTGAAGGAGCTAATTTGGATTAAAGTATCTATCTGGACCACTTGTTTTTCCCTTTGATGGTCAATGCATTCTAATGTGGTCTGTGCAGTGCAAGAAGGAACTAAGAAACATATTGGAAGGGACAGTATTCAAGGTTTTGCCTCCCACCTCGCCTTCTAGACAATTTATATTTGTACTGCAGAAAGTAAAGAGTGAGCAGCCACTGCCTCTAACACAGTACCACCCATACTGTACACAATGGCAGCATGAAGCACCCCACACTAGCACTATCAGAGATGGAAAGCTGAAGTTACTGACAGAAGCATGTGTGAGCAGTAACCCCACATTACATCAAACACACTGAATCCTTGTGAGGCATCACTGAAAATGGAGTAAGGTCCACAGTCGGTGGCACATAAATGTCTGATGCATCGTATACATTTTCAAATGTCTGATAACTGAGTGGCTGAATAAATTAATGAATAAAACAAATAATTAAATAAGTCCCAAGAATTATCAATCTTTGATTATACTAAAGCCAAACTACTAGTACTAACAGACTAATGTGCCTTAGAAGTCCTTTCAAAAGGGTATAGTAGGGACAATGTGCAATGGAAAGTAAGTGGGGAAACAGGATGAAATCAGTATCTACCATGTCTATATTCTGATATATACAACTTACACTTACATATACAAATGTACATGTGTGTATCAAACTTTTCTTATGAAAAGGTCCAGAACTTTTATTACAAAGTTTCACAGGTGCATTTTACTTATTCTGACTAGAGATTTTATTAGCAGCACTGCACTGCATAAAATTAGTGTTCTAAAAGGTCCCACTATATAAATGCTGCTGATATTCCACTCAGATGCATATGTGCAGGTACCTGGATCCATGAACAGTATTCCAGGCTATAAACAGACTCTGAGATGTTGACTGGACCATTTGTTTCTCTCTCTGATTATCAATGAATTCTAATGTGGTCTGTGAGTGCAAGAAGGAACTGAGAAACATACAACACTGCTACTGGGAAAAACCTCCAAGGTGCTACCAGCATGAAATCTGGAAAATCACAAGGAAGGCTAAGCCCATTACACTGGTCCTTAAGAAAATCTTTCATCCTCACCTGAAGGATTCTCCTCCAGGTACTTTCACAACTAAACTACATATGACTACACTTCTTAGATTTTAAATTGTGGTAAAACTTGGTTAATAGTCACCACTTAAAGTGATTTTTCCTATAGATTACAAGCAGTTAAGAGTATAGACAGAGAAACAAACAAAAAGAAAATTAGTCTTTTCTTACACAGAAAAGAATCTGCTTTAGGTCACAAAGGTTCCCATCTTCTTGGTCTTTAGTATGGAAATGATTACATTGTTAATGCTTATAAGTTTATTCATATAGCTGGGGTCTAAACAATTTCCCTTAAACTTGAATTCTTGGCCAGGTTTATTATCCCCCACCTCTGCAAGTCACTAAGAAATCCAGAAAGAAGACTTTTTTCAGATTTGATTTATTTTAAGAGAATAAGGACTAAAAAAAACAATTGTGTGTCTGTATGTGTACACATTAGTGTGGCTGCTTTTAATTCTAATTTTATTAGGGTTTGAGGAACTAATATACGTAGGTACATGTAAATATGACATCATATTCACTCAGAAAAGGAATTAGACACACTGATGAACAGATGAGTGGACGGATGAATGGGCAGACAGGTAACAGCTGATAGATAGTATATACAGCTATATCACACACCATACACGTATATGTAAAATATACATTACAAATTTTTAACACACTGACAAAGATAATCGGAAGACATAACCTATTTCTGCTTTCATACAAATAAATAAGTATAATTTGGCTTCCATTTCCAATTGGCTGAAACCATTTCTTTCCAAATCACTTATGACTGACCTTTCTGTCTCACATCTCACTGGCCTGTACAGCCTCTAAACAGCAGTGACCACTCTTCTGAAGTTTTCTACTCCCTAATCTGTGCTACAATCGTAGTCACACTCTGCTGACCTCTCAAGTCTTCTATCTCTTCCTTCCTGCTGCTCTCTGTATATGGACATGCCAATTTCTCTACTGACCCCTATTTCCTATACCTACAAAGCAGGGATAGCCCCCAGCTTCAATTGTTATTATCAGTGGGAAATCTTACAAACCAAGAATCTCAACCCTGCCTTTCTCCTAAACTAGATACACCTGTCTAAGGTAAACTGAAAACCCCATAATGTCTCAATCCAACTCAATCTAAATTCTGTTTCTTTCCCAGTAACATTCAGAACTGAGGCTTCAAGCTTCAAAACAAATTTCATTGTTCCTTTACCCTTCCTTCCTGTCAGACAGCCCTGCTGATGTAAATCTGAGACAGAATTACACAAATGAATTTCATTTCTAAACAGATTTATCTGCATAATCTGTAAAAATCTCATAGGCAATCTTTTTGTCATCTGCACAATGGAAATAGTAGAGTTGCCCCATCTAATTTATAACCACTATGTGACAGCAAATGAAATTCCTAAGGCATTTATAAATATTAATTACCCCAACTCTCACATCAGTCACGCCCTAGTCTGGTCATTCATCCAGTTATTCATTTGTCTTTCTTTAATTTTTCATTCTACAAATAATATGGAAAGACTATAAGTCAAGAACTGCATGTGGTATATAAGATATGACAATAGGTCAGAAAGAATAAACCCCCAAAATTAATACCTAATGTAAAAATCCAAAGATAGATGCACACAAGTGGGTGGGGTAGGGGGAGTTTCTTTAGGAAGGCTCCTCAGAAAAAGAAATACTAAATCAAGATACAACACATAAAATTGCAGGAGTTCGTCTGATAAGGCAGTGGGAGAGGGCAGCAGTGGTCACAAGAAAATTCCAGGGAAAGGAACTATCAGGCCCCAAACAAAAATAACCATCCTACCAGCGCCACACAATTCCTTCTTTTACATCAATGGTCCATTTATATTTGCCCCTTCAACATCTTTTTCCATTCTCCCATCTCTGCCTATTGAAATCTTAAGCAACCTTCAAAGTCCACTGAACAAGACATACACAGCCTCAAGGACATTCTTACCAAGCATGCAATCAACATTTGCTAAATGAGTGGATGAGAGCATCACTGCTCCCAAATCACAAATTTGCTCCATACATCAAAATATATATATCTCACAAAAGAATTTATTTTTGTATTTAAGTTCTTGAATACCTTAATTTCAATACCGCTGAATGATTTTTTCCTGTTTTAAAAAAAAGTCTTCTGCACTTAAGTACTGGTAGAGATGATAAATTAATTTTAGAATGTATGAAGGAACCTTCAATGAACAAGGCAAACCTAGAAGATTCTCACCACACCTTCCTGAAACTGTAAGACAAATTAAGAAATGTAAATTGTGCTTTAATTCTACTTAACATTCCTGATATCATTTTGAGGACCTTACCTCCAGCCACCTTGCAGCACTTGTTATGCAATTCCTAACTCACCACGTTAAAACTCCTCATTGAAATCTGCGTTACACCCTATGTAAAATCAGAAAGGCCAAAAACAAAGGAAGAGAGAGGGTCTCAATAAAAAGGCCAAAAATGTTACAAAAGGAAAATGCCCCGTCTTGTCTAGTAGTACCTGCAGGGAAGGCAGCCCAAGGAATGGCAGGAGATACAGTCTGGGTTTCACCATTCCCACCATCAAAAATCTCTGCAGCCTGGAAAACAAAGGCAAAATGATTTTAGAAAATCTGAAAAGAACAAGTGCTATTTAAGCACACCAGTGCCTTCCTCACTGCTGCCACAATCTAACTATCACAACAACCCTGGGCCTCAAGCTCTGTTATCTTGAAGCATTATCTCTTTACTCAAATCTGTCTCCCACTAATGAAATTTTTGTTTTAAATATCCTTAATCAGACTTCCACTTATAAATTTTTATCTATGTATTCTTACACATCTACATTTACCATGTATAAAAAATAAATCACTTTTCTTTAATAGTCCAGAGACCAAGTCCTTTTCCATAAATTAGCAAAATATTAACTTAGAGATCAATCTAAAAAACTATAATACATCTGAACTCTTAAATAATCTACTAGTTGGACTTAAAAGTAATCAACATTTAGGCCCTCCCTGGTGGCACAGCGGGGTAAAGCGCTGCACTGAGAAACTGAGGCCACTTCTGCATGAGTTCGATCCCCGCCTGCCCCTGAGGTGACTACATGGCGGCAGACCTCTCCTGACCCGCCCGCTGCTCCCCTCAGCAGTGTACTTCGTAGATCTGCCTGTTCTGCTCCCCACTCTGTCTCTGGTGAAGCCTCTTACCGCCCCTGAGCCTCTGGCCTGTACCCCAGTTCTATATGTACAAATAAAATAAAATCTTTAAAAAAAAAAAAGGTAACATTTAGAGAGTTCCTAAAGCTAACATCTTAAATGAACAAGTCTTTTCATTAAACAGTTTTAAAGCTAATGGACAATTACTGAATACTGGGTTTGTAGGTAAGAGAACAAAATTCTGTCTCTTAAGTATCTAGGCTGCAACAAAATGATTATTGAAAATAGGAGTTACAACTTCAATTCTGTTTCTACATTGAGCTGTCAGCTGACCGAGGCAATCTATCACTGAAATAAGTGGCATGTGATACAGTAGCTACTCTGAAAACTATGTACAAAAAACATGGTTTATACAATCTCAGAGACCTGCCATATTTCTACAACAGGATGTGGAAAGGAAGAAACATAACCACTATTAAATTTAAATGGTTGGTTAACACTCTGTGTAACATTAAAAGGTATATAGATCAATTGAAATAGAGTGGTTACATTAAGGAATGTTATTCATTGTATTTTTTTTCTGATATAAATCAAACATGGTTTAAATAAAGGAGACGATGCTAAGTTTTAACCTTCAAGTTACTGACAACTCCTAAAACAAAGATACCTAAAACATTCTCCAAATGGAAGGAATTTTGACAAATTTGTTAATTTCAGTAATGTAAGATTTAATCACCTAACAAAACTAAAATATTAAACTAACATTAAAATAAAAAGTAAATGTATAAAGCCAAACACAATCCAATTTTAAATGAAATGCAGAAAACAAATAGGCTTATACTCTAAATAGCTCCACAGTGGCAGATAAAAAAGAGCAAGAGAAAACTATAATAATATTTTTAAAATACTTTATATTTTAGCCTTTCTATTAATGTCATATATTACACTCTCTTTTGACAAACTCCTTTTTATCAAACCAAACCAGGTAAAAGTCTTCCTAAACACATACACACACACATATACACACCCCTCAGCATTTACACTCAGTTGATGTTAGTTCCAGGATGTGAGCTCAAGTGCCCTGACTCCTAATCCAAAGATTTTCTGCAAGACTATGCTGGCTCCATAAAAATAACTGGGTCATAAAATACTGCAATAAAATGAACACGCAGTGAAATGGATTAAGGAAAAGACAGTGCTTCTTCAGCTAACAATTTCCACTTACCAAGCATCCAACGCCAACCTGAGAGAATAATGTGACAAAACTCCCTAACATTAATTAGCTCTCTATGCCACCAAAAGGCCATGAAGTTAGTGCACTAAATTAGTTTTTCACAGGTGTCAACACACCAACATGTGACAGATGGTCAACAAGCATCCCTCATCTCCCAGGCATTGCCCATTTGTGAACAGGGGTTGAAACCTCTTCTTCAGGGTTTCCACCAGTAGCACTCAATTACCTCGATTTCAGCCCACTCCAGGGATAGGACCAAATAATACAGTAATAAATACATCAGCTTTCACTTTCAGAATGGACATATTTTAATTTTCCTTGATTTCATTTTTTAAGTGACCAATATAAAAAATATGAGTGTTAATAACAAATAATAAACTTTCAAAATAGTATAACCCATTTCAATTCTACAATGTTAACATAATTAAGGAAGCAAGAAAAGCATAACATATACCTCAAATCCACCAAAATCATCATCATCCATTCTTGTAGCGGCACCTGAAAAAAATAAATAAAATCAATACACTGAAACAAGACCTCACACAGTCATTTTTGTCAAAATACTTCCCTGGCTTAAACACATATGCAGTTAGATTTGTAAATTAAAACTATTTCATTTGGGTTCAGAAAAATAATTTTAATACATGTGTAGGCATTTTTTAACACACACACACACACAAAAAGACTGACAAAATTAGCCATTCTGGCAAAATTAGCAATTTCTCTGACTTTTTCAACAACCATGTATTTGACCATTTTATCTGGAGATGCCAGGAGTGGAAAAATATTCTTTTACATTTTAATTTGCTTTTCCCAAATTGGCGCTAGGGCTCAATTCAATAATGCTTCCTGCTTTTTGCATCTATTCCTCAGTTATCTGGCAACATCAGCACAAACTCCAGCTAAGAACAGGACTGTGGTGAATTTTTGGAAATCTGTCCCCCACCACAAAGGTTCTTCCCTCGGTTTCATGGCCGAGGTTGATTTAGATTTTCAAAATTGATCAGCATTTTTGAGCTGTGGCCACAACTTCTGGAGCATTTTGATATGTGTATTTTTAGCTGAAACTGCTTTGCACTTTTGGAAAAATGTGGAGCAAGTTACTAGGCTGATCAAGATAAATCAAGTCATGTATTCATGGGAGAGCAGGGAAGAGAAAAACACAAGGAAGTAACAAGAGTTCCCTCTTCTTTATCCTTTAAGTAAGAGACAAATGGCAGTATAATGCATTTACTTTTATCTTCTTTGGGTATCACAAAAAGAAAAAGAGAATCCCATGAGTTGGTTTTCTAGATGTTAAAAAGATAAAGGAGACGGTTTGATCTAATAAACCATGAAAGAACTAAAAAGCCTGGAAAGGTAAAATGTAATAAATTGGTGGCCTATATCAAATAAAAAATCTACAGTGATGCTCTGGTCAGTAACAACTCATTTCCTTTTTTGACTTTCAAAAGCGAGCACAGCCATGTATTGATTATAGCTTCCTTGACCCAGTAATACAAAATGAACTTGATTACAGGAAAACAATCTTCCACAATGTCTAGAAAAAGAGCGGGACAAATTAAAGCATAGGTTAGGAATTGTAGAAGCATTTTCTAAGGCATTTTACTTTGTATGATGAAACAACAGTGATAGAGAGCCATGCTTTGCCTTCTCAGTGAAACTTATACTAATGTCTTCAAAAATAAAACTCTAAAAATGGTCAAAGAAAAGCTGTAAAAAAATCCTCAAGGATTTAAGTCAAGAAAAATTAGTTTACAGAAAGGCAGGTAACAAATACAGAAAAAAACATAATAAAAAGAAAAGACATTAACCAGAATATGATACTGGTATTGTTACAGTACCCATAACTTTACCATTTGATGAAAAATTCAAATCTAAGTGAATCACCCACATACAACACTCAAAAAATATAAACCAGACTTTCAGAGACTTTTGATAGTGGTTAGTTTGAAATGGAATTCACATTAATTTTGTGTTGTAAGCAAATAGAAATCTGTATGTGATTATATTTTTTATGAAGAAATTATGAAAGAAGAGTGATATGGATACTGAAAATTAACAAAGTCAAACTGCAAACACCACATTTGTCTTCACATGGATCCCATGAATCTCAGGAGACCATTAAAAATATTTTTAGCATCTACAAACACTACACCCAAATACATGGTTTCAAAAGAATGGAATTTTTAGAGTAATGCTTTTATGTGTTTTCATAAGTCACATCCCAACAAATTATGTGTAAGATGCCAGAAAATTCGAAAACAAAATAAACACCCATGCCTCAGAATCATTGCAGTTTGCCCACCTGTGGCAATGAGTCAACTACCATCAGTTTCCTAGGTACTGACTTAGCTCCAAAAGAACATAGTGGTGGCCTCTGATGTTTTTTCATACAGCAGAGACTTTTACTGATTAAAATGCAGATTGAGTCCTCTATGCTATTTATAAATAAGTGTTAATACATTGAAAAAATAAATGGGACCTGAGGTTCTTACCATACAGTTCTAGAGAAATCAACCTTATTTTTATCAGCTCTAACCAACTGAGCTAACCGGCTGGATCACAACCTTATGTTTAAAGCAATCATCGTCCTCTGAATAATTTCAGACTGCAACAGTTTCTTTCTGAAAATTGTAAAGAGCAGGAGGAAGAAAAATTAACAATAGAGATATGCATCCAATTTTATAATATGCAAAAAGCAAAAATTAGTTTTTAAGGATATATTACAAGTCATATATTACAAGTCTGTGTAGGTTTAGTTACTTACAAAAATTAAAACATTTTATTGGAAGTATGCTTAGTGACATTTTAGACTCTTCAAATACTTAATATTCCATAAAACAAATATTTAGTGTAGCAAATACTAAATATATCTGTGGTCCCTATTCTACAATAAGCTTGATGTAAAAACTGTCAACTCCTATAACTGATTCTTTTGCATCCTGGCATAAAGAAAAATGTATACTTAGTTATTATTAGATATCTATTGTCAAAGACTTCATAGTAGCCAGATTTAAAGATGGTCTTTAAATTCAGATTTAGCTTTAAATCTGAATTTAATCTTCTGTTGCACTACTGTATTAATTCCTTCCTTTACTATATTCAGTATTTCATACATTGCTGATATTTTACAAGAAAAACACTTAGTAGAACAAACTGCATTGAGCATCTCAGCAAAAGACATCACTGCAGGGCTTCAATGATTGGGGAGGGCACAGGGCAGAGAACAAGCAAAGCATGCAAATATAAACATAAGATAGAAAAGAGTTTCAGGAAAAATTCTAAAGTGGAAGGAAAGACCTGCCTATCACCTTTTGGATGGTGATAATTCTAGTTGGAAGCATCCAAAAAAAAATGATGATGATGATAAATGCTTCAGGAATAAGTACACACCTGAAAACCATTTCAACAGACCTAACAGAATGTTAAATGACACATGAACTGTATTTAAGTCTTTTCCTTAAAAAAAGTAGCCAAGATTTGTTTTTATTGTTTTCTTCCATGTAGACATAACGTGAAAGAGAAATAGAAAATTGCCCAAAAAAGAAAGCAAATATAAGGACTTAAACTGGCTGCGGAAAAATAAGAATTCATCATGAGTACATCACAGAATCCACAAAAGGTTCAGGAATGAGCAGCATTAGAGAGTAAAAGAGACTCAAAATAAGGGCCACAGGCATATCCCCAAGATTCCCTCCTAGAATCTACACAAACCGGCAACTTACAGTTCCTTCCTCTGCAGAAGCATGGATTAAGCCTGGGGATGCTGCTGAAGCAGATACACACTGAGTACTAAAGCCAAAGGCCCATGCCTGGAGTCCTCTTGCACCATCAACAACCAAATTGCTGGCAGCGGGGCTTAACCTTCAGTCAGATACTAGAAGATTCCTTCTGAAGAATCTAAGTAACCCAGGGGGAACTCATAAGAGACTTCACAAAGATACAGCTCACTCAGGCAAAAACACTTTAAGCCCACCCACAAGCACAGAATTTCCAGTTTGTTTCTCATTTCAAAAGGCAGGACACTATAAAGACTAGAAGGGATTATGAATTCAGTCTATAGATTCTACCTCTGCCACTTGCTAACTGTATCACACTAGGTAAGTTACTTGAACATTTTGTGTGGCCTATCTTTATTGGTCAAGTAGGGATCATGATGTTGACAACAATGTAACTAATTCCTAAGATCCTTATGAGGATAAATTAGAATAAATGAAGGCCTTAGAACTTTGCCTAACACATTCCTGGCATTCTATAACTGCTAATTTGTTACTGGTGCCTAATCTTACTTAGTAGCAAATTGCCAAGGACAATCAGAGATAGGACCCCAAGTATCTATATAAAAAAGAGATCAAACCAAAAAAGGTAAGGGGAAAAAAGATGGAAGAAATAGACTATAACAGAGAAAAAGATTCTTGACAAGATAAAAACAATACCTTCACAGAATTAACAAAAGGAGTTTCTCATAGGGTGAGAGAAAACTGTACAAGACTCAGGTCTTAAAAATGATTACAGAAATGAAAAATTGCAAGATAGAAAATAAACAGGAAATCTTTAAAGAGAAGCACACAGTCAGAACATAAGAAAATTGTAAGATGTAGTCCTGAATATGCAATATTATTAGAAAAGTATAAAAGTACAGGAAAAAAAGAAGCCATTAACAAAATAACTCAGGAAAATGTTCTAAAGCTAATGAATATGATTTCCAGATTTCATGGGGCAACTATCCAGAAAATAGAAAAACCCACCCACGGCACAAAAGAGACCAAGATCCTACCAGCTTCCAGAGAGATGAAATTGGTCTGCTAAAAAGGATAGAGTATGATGCCTTGGGATTTGCAATATCACTGGAAGGGGAAAAAATGTTCTTAAAATTGTGAGGGGAAATTATTTACACATTGAATTCTATAATGAGCCAAACCAACAAATAATTAAGCTACCATAGAATGTTGTTTTTATGTGAACAGCTTGGGGCAGGTGGAACAAAATGTGGCAAAGCTACGCAAGTTGGCCAAGAACATCAGAGAATCCAGCGCTAGAAGAAATACCTTCTGGAGATGGTTACAACAACCTTTCCTATCATGGCTAGACCCTTTACTAGGCCCCTTGATATTAGTCATAGCCTTCTTTACCATGGCCTCATGCATTGTCCAGTTTTTAATGACACGGGTACAGGCCCTAACCAAGGTCAGGTTCCCTATATTCCTTTACCGGAAATCCACAACTGCCCCTGATACATGGAAGAAGTAGCCATGCAGAAACTACATCCCATTTCCCAATAACAACATTCCTCACTTTTTCTTTTAAGTGTGACCAGATGGGCAATACCTGAACAGGGCCTTGAATTCAGGTGTAAAGTTCCATTAAAATAAAAAAAGGAACCTAAAGCCTATTTAAGAGACCCTTCTCCCTACAAAACTCCAGTAGCTGTGGACCCCACCCTACCCCACCCTAGGGTGCTCCATCTCAGCTGCTGCCTGGGAGCAGTAAACTACTAGTTTACCTTTCTGCCTCCTGCCTTTCTTCCTTGCGGCAGGTCACAGAAATCAGGACAAAACAATAAAGACAAGTGATTTTCTTTTTCAAGTGCTAGACTAACATGAACTAATGAGAAGAAAACAGAACATTAAAATACACACACATAGATCTCTTTAGTGAAGTTTAAAAATTAAAACTAAGCTGATCAGAACAATCATATAAGGCCTGGATTTCAGGTTTATCTGTGCAAGGAAATTATCTACTTACCTACTATTATCTAAGTCCTTTGGAGGTAATGTAGGGACCAATGCATCACCTCTTTCTACTCCTTCACATTGAACTGAATTGTTGCCAGCACACAGTAGGGGCTCAAAGACCATTTGTGAAATAATACATTTGGAATAAATGAGTAAATGAAAAAAGTTGCTAATAGTTTCCACATGACTTCCTTTGATCTCTTATATCTCCAAGAAAAATACCTTGGGACTTGGGCAGAAGATCAAATTGCTAGCACTAAAATAGATATACCCACATGAAGGAATGAGTTTGAAGGTCTACATCTTAAAAAATTACATTGCTACATGCTCGATTCTCTTAAGTATCCAATATTATTGGAACTAATGATAATTTTGTAACTTCATACATAAGGCTGAGTTAAAGAAATATTGTTATGCAACAAATACCACTAACAATGAACCTTTGTGAAAAGTAAAACATTATCACTAAGTCAAAAAAAAAATATCTCCCTGAAAAATAATCTGTCCATAAGTAAATTAGGAAAGTATTCCAAGCACTAATAATTCTAGTAACTAAAATGTTTCCTTTGTATAATTTTCATCTGTGTAAAAATTTTAGAAGTTTTTGTCTCTACTAAACTGTTTCTGAACATTTTCAAATCCCAGTAGATGGGGGGAGGGAGGTGGGCGGGGAAATACCTTGGTCTCTTACATTTTATTTAGTAGTCTCAGAGAATTTTTGTAAATCAATGCTGTTGGAGTAAATGATGGAATGATGACAAATGAGTTGAGAATAGTTCCCACATGCCTTCTTCCCAACCCTCATATACTTGGGTTAGCCTTTTCACACTTATTAGCAATCGCCTTTTCCTGAGGCCTTGTGATCCTACTGAGGTAGGAATGCACCTTCTAAGAGTGCATTCACTTATAATTCACTCTAATCTACCCAAATTTTCTGGATTTAACCTCTTCACTCTGGCCACTCATATATGCCCTACCAAATAATGAATATTTTTCTACAGCTATCACACTATTAACTCAAAATTCTCATCGTATAAATTATACTTCTAACAAAATCTATACCTTCGATGAATACTAGAGAATAGAGCTATGACCTCTTCTTCTCAATTTTTTAAAAGAAGCCAGGCCTTCTCTGCCTGGAAGGACACAAGACTAAACAAATACTCTATCCCTTTCTCTACCCTCTTCACTTCCCTTCGATAGAAAAGCACTAGTGAAAGCTGGACATTCACAGGGGCGTGGTGGTTCAGATCAGTGGACAGGAAGGGTGCACCCTTCCAGGACAAGCTCCAGTCCTCACTGGGGCCTGTGCCCAGTCTTCCTCTAGTCCAGCTCCCATGAGAGAGGCACACAGCAGGTGGACTTTATTTTCTTAATAAAGAGAGGATTTTTAGCAGTGACCTAATGAATAAATTGTAATTCAGAAGGTAACTTGTATAAGACTTTATTTCAGCTTTAGTTCAAGCGACATTTACACCATGCATATAACAAGACTCGCATTGTTATTTCTATCACTCTTTGCTCTGTTTCTCAATTGATTCTCTATTTTTCAATTGAGTGTTTCTCAATGAACACTTAACCTGAAGTAGTTACCAGGCAACAATTTCCTTTCCAGAATCACTAATCATGTCCAATTACCTGTCTTCCACTAAGAATTATTAGAGAATTCACAATAAAATATATCTCCCACCTTCAGCTGCATTCTCAGTGCCATTGCCCATACCCATTTGGTCTCTAGCTGAGCACTAGGGTTCTCAACTATATTCCAACTTCCAACATTTCTATTCTTATCAAGTAATGAAAGCAAATGACCAAGCTTCCAGATAAACAGAGGAAATACAAGGTATTTTAAGAGAAATCCTGCAATTTCTTCATACCAAAACTGGAGATAATAGCATCTGTAGCCAGCTATCCCCCACTTTTCTTCCAATCACAAAAAAGGATTCCCTCCATCTTTAACAGGGTGGCCCATAGAAAAAGGGGAAGTTCCAGGTTCCCTGCCCCACCCAGAAGGAGGGTGGAGCTGAGGAGAAAAAAAGAGTAGAGGAGAAGGAAACTAAGGAGAAGAGAAAAAGAAGGCAGCTGGAAGGAGAGCCAGAAGGAGACCTGAGGAAGCCACATGGAGCAGCAAGCATGTGAGGAAGAAAGCATGCTTGTTTCCTGGCACTGGACTGGTTAAGGCAGATGTGGGTGAGATGCCTGTAGGGAGGTGACTAAGGCAGTGTTTATATTGATTTTGCTTTTGTTCTTTTCCTCCCAGATTTGTCTGGCCATTTCTGACCCTTTTCCATGGGTCCCGGCGAGAAGGTGCTTTAGTCTTATGGCAGGCTGTCAGGTCTTGCTTTGGGCCAATCCCTTTTGGGTGGGCTTTTGCCCACGAGGTGATGGGTAACTTCAGGTGTTTGATTTAGACATTATATTCTTTGTCTTCTGTATTGTATACTCACTGTATTAAAGTCCCTTTTCATTAAAGTTTCATGTTTTGTCTTGATGCAGCAGATGGCAGAACCCACTTAGAACAGGCAGGTTTGGGGCTTAAGTGCTGCCCCTTTCTCTCTTTCCTGTAACACATCTACTTAAGGCTAATTCCTCCATCTATGCTTTCAGAGATAGGGCACTCTCCATAGTTCCTTTTCCTGAAGATTTAACTTCGCCCTCTTAATTGGTTCTTTCCTGCTAATAGCAAAACATGCTCCAAATCCTTCATTTTAAAAAACAAAACAAAAAGCAAAACCCCCTCAACTACACTTTCTTTCCCAACCACAATCCTTTCCTTTTCACAGCTCAGCTTCACAGATGCTCTATTCTTATAACCCACTACTACAACCAATTACCTCCTTTTCACTAAATGCAAAGAGACACTTTCAATTCCTTGTCTTATTTAAATACTAACAGCATTTGACAAGCCTTTCCTTCTCCAAAAGCTCTCAACCTGATTTGCAAGATAAGCACAGCTCTCCCCCTATTTCTTTCTTCTTCCCATTGTCCCTTGCAGGTTCATCTTCTACCTATCCTTTACATGCTGATGTTTCTAAGCACACAGCCCAGCTCTCCTTTTCTTCAAGCCTACTCCCTGGCCTCTTCATTTATTCGTGGATTAATTACAAATTTAAGCTAAGTTATTTCTAATTCAGATCCATCTCCTGGGCCCCCCCCAAAAAAAACTGGGTTTCTCTTTAAACCTAAACAGCGGGCCCTCCCTGGTACTAAGAAGCTAAAGCCACTTCCGCATGAGTTCCATCCCCACCTGCCCCGGAGGTGACCCACATGGCACAGCAGACCTCTCCTGGTCCACCCGCTGCTCCCCTCAGCAGTGTACTTCATCAGTCGGCCTGTTCTGCTCCCCACTCTGTCTCTGGTGAATCCTTTCACCACCCCTGCACCTCTGGCCTGTACCCCAGTTCTGTATGAACAAATGAATAAATCTTTTTTAAAAAAGAAAAACCTAAACAGCACCTAAAATTTAACACAATCAAAACTGAATTCAAGATATCTCCCCTCTACCTTACACTTACTCCTCATCTAGGATTCCTTCTCCCAGTAATTGCTATGAAGTACCATTTACAACATAATCTGGCTGCTATAAACAAGCTTGGCTCTTTTTCTCTCTCTCACTCCATACAATCACTAAATCTATATATCCTTAATACCTTTAGAGCCTTGTGGCTCCACTCACTCCCCAATACCTCCACCATGATTAAGGCCACCATTATCTTTCATCTAGCTTACAGTTTCAAAATAGTTTTCTGCTTCCAATTCATTCCTTTCTTCTGTAATGTTTCTACTTGCTACCCAAGTGATTCTTCTAAATACCTAGTTAAAACCTTTCAGTGATATATCAACACTTTACAATAAAGTCCAAAAAAATCCTTAACATAATTTAATAGACCACTGTAACTCTATAATATTCCTCTCTAGCACACCCACACCCGAAAATTATATAGGTATTTTTATTTTAGCCACATGACTCTGGTCAAATCACCATGGCAAATCAAAGTGGCCTCCCATGTATCAAGAAAATGAATAAGTTGATAAAAAGTTCTATAATATTGCATTAAAAAATCATCTAAATACATTGTTCTGCGATTAAAATCAAATTCCTTCTCCCTCACAAGCTGCTTTCTATTTTGAATTTATTATTTTCAGTCAATATCATTAGCACTAGAACACAGAAGCTAGGTGTCACCTTTTACTCTTTGCTCTACACCAAATCCAGGCATGTCATTCACTCCTATATTTCTCACTCTTCCTTTCCTTTATCCACTAAAGACCATACTCGTAATTCTTGAAAATTATGAGTCACTCTGTTCCCCAAGCCACTTATCACACTTGAATACCTTTTTTAAACTCTAAAACTATTTTAAAACTCAACCAACTTTTATGTTCTAAACTACTATGCCTATTTAAACTCCAAATTTTTCAAAAGAAAACAAAAATTCCATGACTCTATGGGACATGAACTTAGGAGCTTCGAAGATAAACAATGTAAGCCTGAAGACAATGCTATGAATTGCACTGGCACTAGTATGTAAAAGTGGCTCTCTCCAGAGTTCTGAAAAATACATTAAAAATATATTCTGTTTGAAAGTACAAATATATTACAATATAAAGACACAAAGGTAGAAATAAGAGAAAAATGGGAGATAACAATAGTAAAATCAATGTTAGCATTATAAAGTGCAGATCACAAATTTAATGTTCTAATAAGAAAGTGTGTTTCACGGTTCTGTATATATTTTGCTATTTCTAGTGAAGTCCCATTTTTCTGGCCAGATATACCTAATAAACTCACCTACCAGGGAGACATGAATATTCTAATAAAATCAGCACAAGTCTAAACAAGAGTGAAATCATAAAATCAATGTCCCATAATTCAAATACTTTATTTATGGGCAGTTTTAAACCCCTGTTGAAAATGCCTCTACTCTTCTATTAAATATGATAGAGGCCATCTACTTCATCTATAATACTGCAGTTCACTTTGTTCTAGTTATATGACCTCCCTGCCAATCACTTCTACCTCCTGGTTGTTCTTTGTTCATTTGCTTATTTTCTGTTTAATTTTTAAATTAAATTAGCATATAGAAGCCCACCACCCAGGCATAAAACTGAAGATCCTGACAATAAGTTACACATAAACTCTCCCTCTATATCCCTGAGTTTATTTTTCATAATTCCCCAACTTTCAAATTAATGGAGTTTCATCTTGTAACAGGGTGGTCCCCAGGAAAAGGGGAAGTTACAGGTTCCCTGCCTCACCCAGAAGGAGGGTAGAGCTGAGCAGAGAAGAGAAGTAATCTGAAGAAGGAAGCAGGATGGAGAGCCAGAAGGAGACCTGAAGAAGCCACATGAAGCAGAGAGCATGTGATGGAGAAACCGTGCTTGTTCCTTGGCCTTGTGCTGATTGAAACGGATGTGGGTGAGAGACCCAATGGGAGGTTGACTATGGCAGCATTTATCTTAATTTTGATTTTGCTCTTTTCTTCCGAGACTTGTCAGGCCATTTCTGACCCTTTTCTGTGGGTCCCAGCCAGAAGGTGCTGTAGGCTGTGGCAGGCTTTCAGGCCTTGCTTTGGGCCAATCCCTTTTGGGTAGACTTTAACCCACGAGGGGATGGATAACTTCAGGTGTTTGATTTAGAAATTATATTCTTTGTCCTTTCCATTAAAGTTCTTCTGTCTTGTCTTGACATGGCAGATGGCAGAACCAATTTAGAGAGGTGCTCCTCTCTCCCTGCCCTGTAACAATCTCATTGATATCTACTATCAAAATTTTAATTTTAGTTATTTTTAGAAGATATCCCATGGCATATAAACTTGGGGGAATTAATGAAATCTTTCACATCATATGATGTTAATAACAATATCTTAGCTTTCACTCTTTTGATTACTACAAGTTACCAGTATTAAATCACTTTCTTGTCAACTATGAGTGTTATCCAACTTATCAACTTTGGCATACTCATAAAATTTCTCTTAGGTGTATGCCTACAAGAAAAAATAATCACTGTGTTGACTGTGTTTAGCTTCACAGAATAATGACCAAAATGGTTGCATTAATTGTACTTGCAGAGACAATACACAAAAGCATTTATCCTTTCTAACACTTGTCTTTAAATATATCTCACTGTGTTCTTAATTTAATTTCTCCAATCACTAATGAAGCTGAAGTCTCTTCATATGATTATTACTCATATATGGTTCCTCTTTTATGAAATAAATACGTTTATCTTATATTACCTTTCTAGTGTTGCCTGTGCTTTTTTCATTAGTTAAGATCTTTACAAATATTCTTGATATTAATCACCATCAACTGTGTTTGTATACTGCAAACACCCACTAGTTTATAATCTGCTTTTCTTTTTTTCATTTTCTTCAAAGGAGCTTCACAAACACCCACTAGTTTATAATCTGCTTTTCTTTTTTTCATTTTCTTCAAAGGAGCTTTTGACAAATATTATTAATTTGTCAAACGTATCAATGAATTATCTTATAAATAGAATTTTTTAGTCTTAGTTTCAAAATCCTTTTCTATGTCTAGATTTAACAGATACCTTTACTTACTACAAGCAAGTAAAATTTTATTTTCAACATTGAAATATTTAACCCATCTGTAGTTTCATTTTAGTATATGGGATATGTAGAGACCCAGTGTATTTTTCTATTTTGTGAATGTGGATAATTTTTCTAATTTCATTTATGGAATAACAATTTCTTTCCACTAATCTTATATACCGCTTTTATTATATACCAAATTTCCATAAATGTGTGCCATCTGTTTTTAGCTATAGAATTACTTTACTAGAAATGAAATATCTATAATATTTAGTCTTCCTGTCTTTAATCATGGCATTATCTGTGATTACAAAATGTGGTTAAATCTTTTTAAATGTCTACTAATAAAGTTTTACAATTTTCCCTAAAGAAGCCTTATATATCGCCTACTAAGTTTACTCCTATAAAATGACATATTCTAGTTGCTTGTCACTACTGTTTAAGAGTGTGATTGAGTGCCATTTATTAATCTTATTTATTCATCTTTGCTAAAATCATACCTAATAGTTGATCTATATTCTAACAATAGACTCTTCTCTTGGGGTGTGGGAGGGTCACTGCCCTTGACTAAAGTTAACTGCTGTGACTTCTCCCTAAGTGCAATACACCAGAATTATCACTTGTATGAATTCCCCAGCTAGGTCGTAAAATGCAGTGTTCCTTGGCCTCATGCTTTTGTATTATCTGATTGTATTATCTGATTGTCTGCACTTGGAACCTTTTGCCATGATGTGAGAAACCCCAAACCAACCCACTGGGTTTCACCTGGGGAAACCATATGTAAGTTTCCCAACGGACAGTCTGAGGTCCCAGCCAACAGCCAGAATTAAACCAGCAGACAAATGAATAAAAGATACCTCCAGGTTAAGTCCAGGCCCTAGCCCTCAAGTCACTCCAGTGCTCATCACCCCACTGAGGGGCCAGAAGGAGTGGAGCAATTTCACACTATCCAAGTACCTGATCTGAGAATCCATAAGCATATTCAAATAGTTGTCTCCTGCGAACACAGTAGGATAAGTTGTTATTTAGCAGTAACACCAGAAGCATGGTAACAACCACTTTCACATCATTCCGATCTTTAAAGGGAATGTTTTTTAATATCTCCCCATGTAAAAGGACACCTGTTGAAGCCTGTTATGTTTTAAAGTTCCAACAGGTTAAATAATTTACCCTATCTTAATTTATCAGACATTCTTATTTAAAAAATTTACACTGATTATCAAATGGATTCTTTGGTAGCTATTAAAATTATCATGATTTTTATTTTTATAGTAATGTCATCCTTTATATCTATGGGTCAGCTAATAGTAAAATTACATTCTTGTAAACTTGAAATAAACCAACTTGGTAATAGTATTTATCTTCTTTGTTATTGTTGATTTCAGTTTGCTAATATACTGACTGAAATATTCACTTCTATATTCATGAGTGAAATATACCTGTAATTTTAGATTTTTTGTAATGTCTTTATCTGGTTTGTATGTCAGGGTTTTGCACAACTTTCAGATCTATTTTTCTATTAATTAAAAGACAATGTATTAGATTAGAATAATCTGTTTCTTAAAACTTTGTTAGAGGCTCTCCCTGGTGGCGCAGTGGGTTAAAGCACAGCACTGAGAAGCTAAAGCCACTTCCGCATGAGTTCAATCCCCGCCTGCCTCTGAGGTGACCACATGGTGAGGCAGACCTCTCCTGACCCACCCGCTGCTCCCCTCAGCAATGTACTTCGTCGATCTGCCTGTTCTGCTCCCCACTCTGTCTCTGGTGAATCCTATCACCCTCCACATCTCTGGCCTGTACCCTAGTTCTGTATGAATAAATAAATAAATCTTTAAAAAAAAAACTTAGAAACTTGCTTAGCAAATCATCTGGCTTATTGCTTTCATTATGGAAGATTCAGTTTCTTGTAATTCAGATTCTTAATTTCTACCTCAGTTTTTTGTAATTTTTTTAGAAATGTTCAAATTTCTTCAAAGTTTAGAATAAATTGCTGGCACAGTTGCTAACAGTGCTGTCATGACCTTTTTTAAATTGAGTAAAATAAATATTACATAAAATTTACTGTCTTTACCACTTTAAAGTGTTCAGTTCAGTGACATGAATTCATGTCATCAAAACCTGCACCTCCACAACTATTTTCATCTTATAAAACTGATAACTCTGCACACATTAAAGAGTATCTCCCAAGTCTTTCCTCCCCCAGAGCTGACAACCACTATTCTACTTTCTGTCTCTATGATTCTGAATACTCTACTTGATTCATTTACATGGAAAAGCCCAGTATTTGTCTTTTTGTGACTGGCTTATTTCACATAGTCATGTTCCTGAGTTGAGGGCTTCCATGTTGCAGTATTATCTTAGAATGCCCTTCCTTCTTAAAGTTGAATAATATTTCACTATATGTATATATATCACATTTTGTTTATTCATCCATCTGTCAATGGACATGAGTGTTGTTTTGATTCACTTATTATAAATAACACTTTATGATCAAGGGATTACAAGTAACTCTTCAAGACCCTGCTTTTCAGTAGATACCCTGAAATGGAGGTGCTGGGTACATATAATAAATATAGTTTTAATTTTTGAAGAAACTGCCATATTGATTCTAAAACATCTGTTCTACTTACATTCATGTCAATAATGCAAAGTGTTCCCATTTCTTCCCCACCTCATTAGCACTTACTATTTTTTGCTTTCTTAGTACCAGCCATCCTAATGGGTATGAAGTATATCTCATGACAACTTCGACTTTATTTCCCTACTGGTTAATGACATTTAGTATCTTTTTGTGTGCTTCCAGGCCATTTGTAACATCTTTTTGGATATTCAAGTGCTTAACTCACTTTTAACCTGGTTTTAGTCATTAGTGAGTTTTAGGAGCTCTCTACATATTCTGCATATTAATTCTTATCAGATATATGGTTTACTCCCTTCTCTAGGTGGCCTTTTCACTCTATTAACAGACTATGTCTTAAATTTTTAGTAAGTCCAATTTGTCTACATTTTTCTTTTGTTGTTTATGCTTTTGTTGTCTTATACATCATTGTCCAGTCTAATGTCGTACTGTTTTTGATCTATGTTTTCTCCTAAATACTTTGCAGTTTTAGCTCTAACACTTGGGTCATGGGTCCATTTGAGTTCATTTTTACATGTGGTATTAGGCAAGGATACAACTTCATTCCCTTTTGCAAGTGGATATTCACATCCTCAGCAACAGTTGCTGAAATACTGTCTTTCCTCACACCTGTCAAAAATCATTTCACCATACAGGCAAGTTCCAGGCCATTTGAATTCACATCTTCATTGCCTTTGCATTCTCCATAGAGATGGTCCCCATTCACAATGACTCAATTTAAGGTTTTGCAAATTTACAATGGTGTGAAAGCAACAGGCATTCAGTAGAAACCACAAACACTCTGTTTTAATGTTGGGCAACATTATCAAGCTGCAGCTTCCAATCCACATTTTCCACTCACAATATTTTCAATTTGGGATGGGTTTACTGGGTATAATAAAGGAAGATTTGCACTGCTGTGAGTTACTGTTTTGTTAATAGCTAAGGAGTCATTACATGTAGCAAATACCAACTATGCCCTTCCTCAAGGTTTGTGTGGTATGGTTTTTCTTTCAAAAGTTAAGTTTCATTCAGTCATATGCCTCCTTTTTTCTCCATAATTTAGTCCAAAAAAAAAAAAAAACCCAAGCTATTCTTGGGAGGGAAAATGCAATAATTGTTATTTTTCTGCACATGCTGATGTAAACCCACTGCTTCCTAACATATAAATAAAGACCCCTTGATACTCTCAGCAGGAGACACTTGTACCTGAATGTTTGTGTCCCTCATTCATCTTGAAGCCATCACTTCCTACAGGACCCCAGTCATCCTAATTGTTGGAGCTGGTCTTCAGCAGTTTCTAGATTTGTATGGTGGTCAGGAAGGGCTTCCTCCCTCCTAATGTTAGTGCAGAAATTTTATTATTAAGGCTTTCCAGGTGGAACCAATTTCTGTACATTGTCTAAAATGGGGAACCAACTTTATTCCCCCCCCCTATTAAGTAGCTAGACATATCAGAAGTTTTTATTAACTAGCCCACCTTTATTCCCCTCAAATGAATTTTCATGTAGCATTCTTGTATCTATGGGGCCCTATTTCAACATCCTATATTTTGTTAGCCTGACTTATTTTAATACCAAGATTTTCAATACTATTCCTCAAATATCCTTCTCTTGGCATTCTTGTGCCTCCACCCTCAAACCCAGTGGCTAATAATCTGTGACTACTCAGTCACTACTTGTTAACAAATGAATGAACTTTATTATACAAATAAAGTCTTTTTATTTATATTTACTTGATAACTGTATCAAGTCTATTTTCTTCCTAAATGTATGTTTAGCTCCCATTTTTATTCCCTACCCGGTCTATTCTCCACACAGCAGGATAGAAATATTTCATAATTAAGCAAATAATTTAAAAATTGATTTTTATTGCACTTTGGTAAATTACTTGTTTCCTAGAATTTATTAATACTGTTGACTCCTGAGAATTCAAATGAGCATTTTCCTTAGGTTTAAATGGTGTCTAATCACCACGTTACTATATGTTACCACAAATTACTTATAATTCTGAAGTTATTTATTAATATTTAAAGGATATACCCAAATATTATTGTATCCAATCCACTGGGTGAGTAGTAATTCCATTCTAAATCATTTAAACTAGCACCAAAATACCTTAGAAAATGCTCTTTCAGGGGTACTCCCTGATGGCACAACGGGTTAGCATGCAGCACTGCAAGCTAGCCACAGCCACTTTGGTACAAGTTCATCCCTGGCCCCAGAGGTGATTCACATGGCTCAGCAGACCTCTCCTGACTGGCCCACTGCTCCTGTCAGCAGTGTACTTCACCAATCTGCCTGTTCTGCTCTCCCCCCCAACCCCTGTCTCTGGTGAATCCTCTCACCGCCCCTGGACATCTGGCTTGTACCACAATTCTGTATGTGTAATATTTTAATAATAATAATAATAATAATAATAAAGCTCTTTCAGTATAAATTCTGGTCTACTCTGTATAGATTTCACATATTTAATATGGACTCCAGACCTTAAAATAGCAATTAAAACACTACGGAAAAACCTGCAGTATAATATCTATAGAAGTTCTATTCACAATCACCCAAATTTGAAAGTAACCAAATTCTTCCTGGAAAGAGTAAATAGGCACATCCATACAATGTGATAATTTTCAGAAATAATATGGAATCAGCTCTTAAACCATAATCTCAAATGCATAATATAAACCAAAAGAGCCAGTTTGAAAAGATTACATACTGTGTAATTACAGTTATATGGCATGCCTAAAACTAGAGAAAAGATATACAAATCAGGAATTAAAAGTAGGGAGTGTTGAGTTGATGACGCATAGGTGATTTTTTTAAGGAAGTAAAAATATTTTGTATAATACAACTACCATGCATTCTGGAATTAAACAATTAAATTAATGGATGGCAGATGGTAGGGGCTGGATTTCTCACAGTTGGAGAGGTTTTGAAGAGCAACGGGAGGAGTCAACAACTATACATGCAGTCATGGATAACACTGAATTCCTGTTTAGTTTAATGTGAACACAGATGACTACATATCACAAAATTTATAGGGGTGTGTCCATGCACATGCATAGTTCTTCCTTTCAGCTGGAAGACTCTAAAGACATCCACACTGAAGAACAGTAAGAACATCCTGCACCCAATCCTGGTTTCTAAAAGCATTCTCCAGTAAAAGGAACCAGATCTTTTTGGGGAAAAGTTGATTCTAGAACTTTGTTAGGAAAAATAAAGATGACCTGGAATTGGTGGTGTCAGAAAGTAAGCAGTAACATACACACACACACCACATGATAGGGAAAAGTCAAAGAAAGGAAACTGAAAGTATCCCATTAGTAAAAAAAGACCAATTTGAACAACAGAACAAAGTACTACTGGAAGATAAAAATCTAAGTACAAAGGAAATATCTATGAGTCCAAACTTAAATAACTAAAAGACCAAACTCAAGCCCCTTTATGCACTTTATAGCGTTTCTCTCCCCTTTTTACTTTTAATGCTATGAGGTTATATAAGTCAAACCTAATGGCACTGATAAATACGGAAAAGGAGTTGCACTGATAAATACTGTGGCCATTTTTATAATGCAGGTGCCACAGGCATTCTATCCATCAATTTTATTATCTCCAGATATTACATACTCACATTTAATTCAAAGCAGTTAAATACAGACTCATGTATACTTCCATAGACTTCAATGGTGACATCCACCAGATATATTCTCAGACTTTTTTAAATTAAAAAAAAAAGTCATTAATTACAGACACTGATTAGACATATGTTAGATTAACGATGGCCACAAAGTCTTTGGCAGGCCTCTTATCTCAAGGCAGAGTCTGTGTCTCATCACTAAGTGTGGGCAGGAATAACACACTATCAGGTATTTTCTGGCCGTGAGCATTTTTGTAAGATGCCCATTCCTTTGTAAGAAACTTACAAAGTCTACCTCCTAGTCTTCTGGGGCATTTGCTCTGAAGGAAGCCACCCACCATAACAGAAACACGACTCTCCTGAGACCACTGTGTTGCTGTGAGGAAACCAGAGCAGCCACTAGACAGACACCTGAGCCACTTCCCACACCTCTGGTAAGGTGATCTTGATCTAGACAAGTGTGTGAAGAGGACTCCAACTCCATGTCACTACCAGACAACAACTGAGGAAGACCAAAAAAGCTGTTTCCAATTCCCTGACCCACATGACAGACATTCCAAGCAAAACATTATTTCATTTTACGGGATGAATAAACTAACTGTTTATGACAACAGAAAAGAAAATAGCCTGCATTTAGATGCAAGGTAATGAAACATTTTAAAACTTCCAAAAAATCAATGTACAGTGGCAGTTCCTTTAAATGTCTTCCACATAACTCACTGGTGAGTTAAAATGAAATAAGCCAGAAACCCATGAATTCACTGTTGTTGTGGCAGTACCATTGGTTTACCCATGGTACAGGACCCCCCCTGTACCTTTCAAGTGTTGTTACCACATCTCACCCCACCACCAAGACAACCACAGTCCTCCACCACTGTCCACTGTGCCATGGGCATTTCAACTCCACAGCTTCTGTGCCTGCCAGGCTCTGGAACCCAGCTAGGTGGGCCATTTGTTGGGTCTGTTCCACTGCTCACTGGGGTTCCTCTCCTCTAGACATTACACCTAACATGTTCAGCAGTCACCTGCTCTTCTATGGTGATTTTCACTTTGTTCTGCTGCAATCTAGCTATGAGGGCACGGAAGAGACAAGCCCGTCTGCGCCCCGTATCAATCTCCTCCTCATGATTTTCATTCTCACTGCAGAAAAGATCATAGGGTGGATGTTATAGGTCACGACCAGCACTTGTTTTTCCATCTGCATAGTAATGATCTGGACACTATTAAGATTCTGCCATTTTTGTTCCCAAATATCTTTACCTTAGTTTTATGTGTTAATATGAAAATAGTTTGATGAAATATTTCTAAAACTCTACATGAGTTTAAAATAGCTGTTTCCATGAAAGCATTATCAACTTGATAGACTAGTTGCTTTAAAAAATAATGTCATAAAAACTTAGTGCAATCTTTACTGGGAAAATTTTGCTACTGTTTCACTATACCTGAAAAGAATCGGAAACCAGAAGTGGAAGTTAATGGCTTCAGAGTTCCAATCAGAAGACATAGGTTCATAAGAAAGCTGTGAGCCCATGATCAAGGGAGCTGATAATAAATATGCAATATGTCCCAAGCTAAGTTCATATCATTTTCTGATTATCCACCCTAGCCAATGTTTTTTTTTATGATCTTCACAATTACCAGGCCCAAAGGAATTGGCTAAATAAGCTCTTTTTTTTAAAATACTTTTTAAATTAAGAAGATGAAATCTCAGTTTTACAAGTTGCAGAGTGTTCTGTGACTGACAGTGATAGCAGTGCAAGGATATCATCAACTTCATGCCATGAAGGTGCAAACTGTATGTTATGTGTCAGAAAGACTTCAGTGAGAATATTCCACAATAATAAATATAATAAGTCCAAGACATTATTTTTAGCAAATTAAGTTATCACAGAAAATATATACTATATAATTCTATTTACATGAAGTTCAAAGCAGATGAAATTAATCTGTTCAGAAAAAAATCAAAGAATTTGGATCAGGGAGTGGAGGGTGATAGGAAGAGATAGTTACTACAAGAGGAGCTAACAAGGTTTCTAGAATAAATGGAAAAGTCCTACAATCTTTTTGGAATATAGTCACAATTATATTCAACAAGCTATTCCTCTGATCTATACATTTTACAACACATACAGTTACACCTTGACTTTTTTTTAACTGAAGGGGTAGAATGATGAGGGAAAGACTTTTAGTCTAGCAATTAATTCATGAGTTATCCCTGAAAACAAAATAACAATTTTTGTTTATTTTTTTAAACAGTGGTTTTGTATTCGAATAGGAGAATGTCCTCATCGTTTTTTTTGTTTGTTTGTTTGTTTGATTGTTTGCTTGTTTGTTTTTAAAGATTTATTTACTGGCCCTCCCTGGTGGCGCGGAGGGTTAAAGCACTGCACTAAGAAGCTTAAGCCACTTCCCCATGAGTTCGATCCCTGCCTGCCCCAGAGGTGACCACATGGCGTGGCAGAACTCTCCTGACCCGCCCACTGCTCCCCTCAGCAGTGTACTTCGTTGATCTGCCTGTACTGCTCCCCACTCTGTCTCTGGTGAATCCTCTCACCCTCTGCATCTCTGGCCTGTACCCCAGTTCTGTATGAATGAATAAATAAATCTTTAAAAAAAAAGATTTATTTATGCATACAGAACTGGGGTATAGGCCGGATGTGAAGGGGTTGTGAGAAGAATTACCAGAGACAGAGTGGGGAACAGAACAGGAAGATCGACTAAGTACACTGCTGAGGAGAGCAGCGGGCAAGAGAGAGGTCTGCTGTGCTACCTGGATCATATCCGGGGCCGGGGATCATACTCGCAATGAAGCAGCAGCAGCGATGGCTTGAAGTGCTGTGTTCCAATCCTTTGTGCCACCAGAGAGGGCCCTAATTGTTTTTTTTTTTTTTAACCATTAGAATTATTACACAAAGCAACTTACTGAAACAGTAATTACTATCTGGTAACAGAACAGAACAGAACATGCTAAAATTTGACTAGTATTTTAAAGGTGAACAAAATGTTGCCATTCTTAGTTACTTAAACAAGATACAGTGTCAAACCACTCTAATGCAAACAATTATCCTTCCTTTTCCTTTATGGATGTTATTATGTGAGAAGCTAATAATAACACAATATGGGATGAATAATATAGTGACCTCTACCAGCAAGGCATTTACAACCTGGTAGATGGCATTACCTAAGAAAAGAATTACTATGAAGAAAGACTTCTTAGTACCTACAATTCAAACTGCAGTGCCCATGCAAGTCACACCAATACTCATTCTAAAAAGCAAAAAAAAAAGGGGGGGGTTTAAAGGCAGAGAGCAGTAAGTGGCTCAGACTCTATTCTTATAACCCCACTCTTCCCTTTACCAGTAGTAAAACTCCATAAACATCTCTGTTTCCAGGAAATTTGGGAATGTAGATACAAAGGATCTCCTGTATTTTTATAAATAAATGACAGAAAATTCATGGTTACAATTCTATGAGTGGGTGAGTAAAAGGTTCCACCAAACATATTTCTAATGAATATTCTGTTTGATTCAAACCATTGACCCTCAATATTCCTGGCAATGTATGGAAAATTACAGATTTTGGACTTCTCTGGAGTGAATTATTCTGCTTTAAAAACTGAAACTCTAAAATTAGAATTATGAAGTGACAGAAAACATCACAATCTGAGTTCTACTTACATAAACCACATGGTTTTCAATGCCAAGTTCCCAATTGACAGCTACGAAAATCACCATAGAAGATAGCTGAGCCTGGATCAGATTCACTTAACAAAAATTCAGATGTAGACCTCAAATTACATGTGACATCTTCCAGCCACTCATATAAATAATACAAGTTGAAAGACAAAGACAATGTATTCAAAATATATATAACAATGAAGTAAAAAAGAACTTCACCTATACCTTTCTAAACTTGATTACCCTAAGAGTTTTACAACATTCCTTTTCCAAAATTTTCAAAAAAAATAGAAGAAAAAAACAAGAAATAAACCTTAATTTAAATGCAATTAACAATCTAAATTATTTATTTTTCTTGGGAAATCCTTTTAAAAATTAAGACATCCTACATCTTGAAATATATGTCAGTGTAAAAAATATATTTTTAAAAATCAACTAAATTTTTAATGAAGTTGATGTTGTACTAGAACTCTACTCTTAAACAATCTGTTGGGCTGAACAGGAACAAACTGTACTAAACACATAGAAAAATATTTCTTTAGCTGTTTATCAGCTACTGACTTCCTACTTTAAGTTCACTAAACCAAATATAAGTCACCAGGAACTTGTCTGCAACTATAAAATTATGTAATTTGGCTTCACAAGTTTGTACCAAGTGAAAACTCCATTGAAGATTTTACCTGAAATATACATGCTAAAATATCTGTTTGTATTTTTAAGCCCCACCACATTTCAATCACATGACAGGATTTCTAACTTATTTTTCACAATCCATGTATATATATAAAGCCCAAAGTTGTGACATAGAAAAATATTGTTAAAATCTTCTACACTAATTAAGTGAAGTAGTTCACCAAAGAGTTCCATTTCTTAAGAATTTTTCAAAGTCTCTAGTGTCCGTGATGGACCCTTTAACATTAAATTAATTACTCACACAAAGCTTACCTTAGAACTCTAATGTTAAGAGTTATTTCTAGGTTAGAAATAAAAACCTAACTTAGCCTAGGTACTGCAAATTGAATAAATAAAGTTCTCAAAAAGAACATAACATCAAATACCACAATTATTAACAATATGCTATTTTCTATAGAAATGAGCCCCATGCTTCTTTATACACGCTATTTTTTTATTCCTTCTGAATTCAAAATATGATTGTCACACAGCATCACTGATGTGCTATAATATAGTACCACTTCAGAAACATCAAATCTACTACCCAGGTTTGTCCTAATAGTGAATAAAACAAAAAGTCAATATTATGCCCACTCAATGGTATACAGTAAATATATGAACAATAACTAGAAATGCAGTGAGTTCAACCACTACTGAAGCTGTTACCTTAGTGGCCACAATAGGAAGGATCATGCTAAGGAGATTGGAAGGTGTCCAAAATCATAATTTAAAAATACCTTTTGCCATGTCCTACTCTGTTCAGATACACATCGGAACTCTCTAGATATAGTCACTTTCACCCTGAAAGGATCCCTATCATATGCCAAAAGACCCTTACCAAAAGACCCTTGCCAAAAATCCAACTTAAATTAGTGTCAGAGACAACTCACTGAATGATTGTGAGAAGGGATCTAAGATAAGAAATATTTTGAAGAAGTAACAAGCATTTAAGAAAGAGGTCTATGAGGCAATGTGGGCAACAGCACAAAGTAAAAGAGGCTAGATAGGAGCTCTCCCCTGGTGGCGCAACTCCAGGTGCTCCCCACTCTGTCTCTGGTGAATCCTCTAAGAAGGAAGGGAGGAAGGGA
>NW_004567137.1:2195861-2217446 GCF_000260355.1 Condylura cristata
AAAACTTTGACCAAATAAAGTAGAAAAAAAAACCATACATACATACTAATGATAAATGATTATATACATAAACAAAAGGGAAAGAAATGGGTAGATTCCAAATAATGCATGTGGGTACTCCACGCTCAGAAGGATGGAGCACCCCAGCCCTGCAAGCAGGCTGCACCATGCACCTTACTGGGGAAGAGTGCAATGGCAGAGGGAGCATGGGAGAACCACCTCAGCTATGTAAGCAAAATTACCCTGGAGGGCTACATGTCCCTGAGACAGCATGCACCCTGAAAAGGATGTGAGGAGATGATGCTACACCTCCATGGGCTTCCCTCCCACTACCCAACCTCCATTTTAAACATGAGATAAACATCAAACTGAGTGCAACTAATGGACAATGAACTAAATAGTTGATGAGTAGTCTGTCGAGGCCATCAAAAGAAAGAAGTAGAGCTTAACCAGGGGCCAAGAGGAGCTTACACATACTGTGGTCTCCATGCAGAAGCTCGGAGAGAAAAAGGACCATCAGTAAAAAAGTGAAATCTGAGCAAAGTATGAGCTCTAGTCAGTAGTTTGGTATGAATGTAGGATGTATAGCTTAGCAAATGCATTACACTAACAAGATACTAGTAGGAAAAAGTGGGTATGAGATATAAAAGAACTCTCTATTAGATTCGTAATTGTTCTGTAAACTTAAAACTATTCTAAATTATAAATTTTTGGTTAATTATACTGAGAAGGCTACAGGAAACCATTATTATTCAGAGGATAGATGAAGAAAAATAGTAAAATAAAATTTGAAAAAATGATCATAAAGATAGAGAGAATGATGGCCTAAAGATCCTCTTGGCCCTGGTTAAAAAAGTACACAAGGGTAGCAACAGATAAAATGTTAACAAGTCAGAGCCCTCCCCGGCAGCACAGTACTAAGAAGCTAAAGCCATTTCAGCATGAGTTCGATTCCCACCTGCCCAGGAGGTGATCCACATGGCGCAGCAGACCTCTCCTGACCTGCCCGCTGCTCCCCTGAGCAGTGTACTTTCAGTCGGCCTGTTCTGCTCCCCACTGTCTCTAGTGAATCCTCTCACTGCCCCTGCACCTCTGGCCTGTACCCTAGTTCTGTAATGCATAAATAAATAAATCTTTAAAAAGAAAATGTTAACATCAGAAAGAAGCACTGGGTTTAAAGCCACTGATGGAAGAAATTTAAGAGAACATTCAGGAGGCCAATCACATGGGTTAGTGATGCTAAACAGGCTACCAAACATAGCCAATAGGGGAGGCTCTTGCTTGCAAGCTTTCCTAGCTTTGGGGACATAACCTAAAATTACATTAATAAATGAAAGATGGGTTTGAGCAAAAGAGGGGCCAATTTCCTTCCTCAAATAACCAAATAACTACAGAGATGACCAGTACTGTTTTACAGATCAAAGAAGAAAATACAGAATGAATTTTTAAGCTTTCTCCTATCACTCAAATTTGTATCACAAAAGTGAAATTTATATTGGGTACTTTTTCTTTTTAAAGATTTATATATTTATGCATATAAGAACTAGGGTAAAGGCCAGAAGTACAAGGGTTGAGAGGATTCACCAGAGACAGAGTGGGAAGCAGAACAGGCAGGTTGACTGAAATACACTGCTGAGGGGTGCAATGGGCAAGACAGGAGAGGTCTGAAGTGCCATGTGGGTCAGCTGCCTGCCCAGGGATCGAACCTGTGCTGCAGTAGCTAGTGAGAGCTTCCTAGTGTTGAGACTTAATGCATAGGGCCACCTGGGAGGCCTCTATTTTGGCATCAGAACCTTAATACATTCTCCACTAAAATGTTACTTTGTTGGGGATTTCCAAGTCAACAGAAAGAACACTGACTCCAGTTCTACCTTTTCCACTAAACTATTGTTATCACAATGTCACCTCACCTATCCAGGCATTAGTTTCCTTCTCTGTAAATTAGAAAGTTCAGACTAGAGCTATTCAAGACTTCTCTCTGCTTAAATCCTCATTGTAAATCATATTCACTGTTAACAGGATGACTTATGCAAAACATCTGAAGTTGTGACTCTGGCCTAGTCAGATCCTCAAGATACCTCCCAAGACAGCAAGCTGATGACATGTGAAGCTTCCCTACAAATCCTCACCTTCAGAAAATAAATTAATTAAAACAAAAAAGAAAAAACAAAAATAAATCTTCACTTTCACAACCCTTCAATGTGGTCAGAAAAATAAGTACCATAAAGCTACAATTCTGAAATAAGTCAAGAATTTAATTCATATTTTAAACCCAAATTCACTATTAAAAGGCTGCAGTGTACCTACAGAAGCAAACCCCCAGTATTGGACAGGGGAACGGAAAAATGACAGGAATGTCACCACTTTGAAATTCAATTAAAGACAAGAGCTTTAACCACTAAACCTAAAATGAGGAAGAAGATGGAGATCAAAGTAAAGGAGAACTTTGGAACTTAAGTCTCCATCAGAAATGGCAGTTTTTATACAGAGAGGGGGAAATACACCCTAGGAGGAAAACCAAGACACAAGACTAGAAGAAATACAATCAAAATGTCTCATGGGTTTCTCTTAAAGACTGCTGACTTACACAAAACCGATAGAAATAATTTCTAAAAACAGGTTGGTGACAGTGAGAAACAGAAGAGGAAACCATTACCCTGCCCTTTGGGAACCTCAAATTAGTAGATTTTGGCAAAGCAAACACAAATCATATGGGATGACTCTGGATAAAACCCCATGACTCTAGCCAATTGCATTATGACCTGGAGTTGGTTCTTCTCAAAATTATTAATAATGAAAAATACTTACACAGGATACACACGATTGCCAGGAAAAAAATGCACTTCTTCGAAACAGTTTTTAAAACAACAAACCACCCGCGGAAACCACATGGGCACAAAATGAAGCAGTTCTGGTTGTTGATTTGTGAGGCACATAAGGACTCCCTAAGTGAAAGCCTCAGCTGCAGGCTCATCTTTTGGGACAGGGAAGTCATACAGAAACATACCTGATCTGGAGTTCCAAGAATAGAGGCAGCCTCCCTGACCTGAGTTTCAAAAGGAATCATTTTCTCTAAGCAGAGCTTTACAATTTTAAGAAACTACTTGATTTTTCTAAGAAGACACTTCTTTACTTGCAGTATAAATTTAGATGAAACTTAAAAATTGACTTTCAAAATTAAAAACTCTCAAAGAGCTGAACACTATAATATTATTGATATTATTGATAACTCCTTATCAATTTAAATACCAAAACTTCCCCCACTATCAGTAGCACCGTCATTACATAAGGCTAAATCGTCTTATCAAATTACACAGTAATACCTTAGCAAAACAGTACAGCTGAGAAGTGAATTTCAAAAAAGTAAGGCATAAAAAATGAGGTCAAGATAGTTCCAGAGAAGCAGATGAGTGTCATGCATCAGCAATTGACAGTGGAGGCTATGCTGCCTGCATCAAATAGATACAGGAGCCCCACTGCAGGAAGCCAAGTAACAACAGCACCCACATGGTATAGCACACAGCATAACCTAGGGTAAAGGCTGTACAGACAAAAATGTCAGATACAACTAGATCTATTAACAGAAAATACAAGGTTCATCTTGGCTGTCTATATCACAAGAAATCCACCCATTCCTTTAAATAAGTAGGGGGAAAAATCCTTTTTTGGGTGGGGACTGGGACTACATTATGTTGTCCCTAGAAAGATATTTAAAAAATTAAAGCACACAACAACAAAAAAAAAACCTAGCAAGGTCTACAAGTTTACATTTTTCTGCATGCATATTCTTCACAAGTTTACATTTTTCTGCATATATATTCTTCATCATGCTTTCAATTTCCTGACGCAATGCCATCAAAATTGGGGATTTTTTTCCCCCCTCTACTTTGGCTCTGGGTGAGGTGCTGACTTTCCCCTTGGATAGACTGGCAAAGCTCAGCTTGTCAAAGCTTCCATAACTCTGAAGAACACATACAATTTCCAGAAGAAATAAAGAAAGAATGGAAAAATAGATGAGTTTCCAAAAGAAACAACTGTAAATTGCACATATCTGTAGTTCTGCTCTTTAGAGGCCGAGTTTATGCTAACTAGGTGGTACTTGGTACAACATCCGTGAGCCCTAAAGGGCAGAGCAGTAAGAGCCATCAGGTACAATTGCAGCAATCTGATAAAATACAGTCTCAACACAACGAAAAGGATAATGCCAAGGATGTAAAGTTCTGAGATTGTTAATTTGTGTGAAAAAAAAATAGAGATCAGAAGAAGGATCAGATTAGATTTACTGGATAAAAAGGAAAACCCTGTAACTATACTGAGACTCTCTAATTACGCAAACAGCAGAACTTTTTTTTTTACCAAAGTCCTTCACATTTTGGTAGAATAACTGCTTTTGAAACAGCTGTTGAGTAACATATGTATAAAGGTGCAAAAATGAGAAGCATCGGGTTTCTCAAGATTGAATAAGAAGTTATGTGTATAGGATACAGGAAACTACTAACAATACGTTGCATATTTGGGAAATGTTAAGTTTTATGCAAATATGTAATAACAGCTTAAAAGAGAAATTTATAAAGCATACAGATTTATATATACATTATGTACATACAGATATATATGTATGCATAGATACGAATATATTTATATAAAGTATAAAGAAGAAAAAAGATAAAACAAGTGAAAAATTAAAATTTCTTACATATTCACAATCATCTTCACTACACACTTACAATATCTATTACTTTCTGTATTGTGATTACTTCAAAGTTTAAGAGGAATGTTCAAGCTACTATATACAGAGTGTGTTCTACTTCCAATCAAAATGGAGACACAGGGACCATATTTAACCTCCCAGCTAAAACAATTACAAATCTGAACAAAGCATGTGAAACAAAGGTTTTTCAGATATTGCACTATAGGCAGCATAGAATAACAATTCCCGAGAGAAAGGAAACAAACATGGAAAGCACTGTAACTGCCCTGCTTTTAAGCTGGAGTCAACTACCAAGTCAGAGTGCATAGTAAGGAAACCTCCAAGCAAAACTCCCTCTCACTGAGTTGAGGGGATGGAGCTAGAAGTTCCCAAGGCAGTTAGAACTGACAAGACCTTAAGAGGAGAGAACTACATGGAGTAAGAATTCCAGAGACATAAAGACCTACTCAAGTCTTGGGTTGAATACTTGCCCATACACATGAAAGACACAAGACCAGGAGAAGAAAACAAAAGTGAACAGATACAACACTTGGAGCATGCAAGCTGACAAGTCTGTTCCTTGGTGTCTAGTACACAGAGTAGATAAACCTCTCAATACCTACATACAGTGTTCCAGTGAAATATCAGGAGGGCTGAGTTAGTTATATCTAATCAACAGGTTCTTCTGGACACACACAATTAAGATTACCTCAAAATAAGCCAAATGATTTCAAGCAACATAACAGAATAAAATACAACTCTCTTTGAAATAATACAAAATCAGCAATCAACATTTGAAATGTCTTCAACCAATCAAGAATTAACAGGCATTTAAAAAACTAGGAAAATATGACCTATAACCAGGAGGAAAATGTAGAAATGGAAGAGATGATGTAATTAGCAAACATAGACACGAAAATAGCTATTATTCTATATGTTTTAAAAGGAAAAATAACCTTGATCTTGATGAGAACTATGGAAGACATAGAAAAACTCAAATAGAACCTAGAGAGGTAGACTCCTGAAACAAAAAGTGCAAAGGATGACAATAATTGCAGGTTAAATACTACAGAGAAACAGAATTATGAGGTTAAAAATACATCACCATAACCGATGGCACATGGGTGATTTGGTGATGGGAAACCCACGGAGATTACAACAGAGATGGAAAAATGCACAAAATGATGTAAAAATAAACTATTATACTATTTATTTTAAAAAAAATCACCATAGCAATTACTCAAAATGAAGCACAGAAAGAAAAAATACTGAGAAAACACATTAGGTAACATAAAGTAATCAAAATATGTATAATTGTAAGCCCATAAAAATAAAGATGGGTGGGGAACAAAATATTTGAATAAATGCAGTTGAAAATTTTCTAAATTTCATGAAAACTATAAACCAAGATACCCAAAAAGTTAAACAGTGATGCAGAGGAAAACCATAAAGATATCATGCCAATACATGCCACATTACAATTACAGAAATCTAGAAAGCAAAAATTTTAAAGTAAGCAAGAATAAAGGAAATATTACAAATGAAATAAATAAGAAAAAAAGCAATCCTGTCAGAAATCATGTAAGAGATATCTTTAAAATAGGAAAGGTAGAAAAAATATAGTTTCTTTGACCAGAAAAAAAAAGCTAAAAAACTGAAGGAGAAATACTTTATTTTTCACACAGATATTTTTGTCAGCAGACCTACACTAAAAGAAATATTAAAGAAAATTCTTAAGAGAAAAGAAAAATGAAACTTGAATGAAATTTAGATTAGGAATTAGGTAGGAGCAGCAGAAACAGTAAACACGGTAAATATAAAAATTTGAAAGATAACTACATAAATCAAAAGTAATAAAAATGCACTTTCAGCTTATGGAATATATAAAAGTAAACTAAAAGGCATCAATATCATAAATGACAAGAGAGAAAGTATACTATACCAAAGTTCTTACTCTGTGCATGAAATAGAACTTTATTATTTTAAAGTAGACTTTAAGTTAAAGATCTATATTATAGAATATAGAGAAAATAATTAACTAGTATAAATATACAATGGGGCCCTCCCTAGTGGTGCAGTGGGTTAAAGCACAGCACTAAGAAGCTAAAGCCACATCAGCATTAGTTCAATCCCTGCCCTGGAGGTGATCCACATGGCGTGGTAGACTTCTCCTGACCTGCCTACTGCTCCCTTCAGCAGTGTGTTTAGTCAGTCCACTGTTCTGCTCCCCACTCTGTCTCTGGTGAATACTCTCACGGTCCCTGCAGCTCTGGCCTGTAATCTAGTTCTGTATGCATAAATAAATAAATCTTAAATATATATACTTAAATATATATATATTTTTTCACAACAAAGAAACCAATAATAGGCATAAAATAAAGCCATTTTTAAAATTTTCTCTAATCATTTTTAATATTTCTGACTAATCCAACAGAAATTAGGAATATAAAGGGAAAAAAGATGAAACAGAAAAGGGGAAAAAGAACAATGATACATTTAAACTCAACCATATTGATAATTATATTAAATAAAGATAATATAAACAGCTAAATTAAAAAGGAGAGATTGTCTATAAATGTGAGAGAGACGTGCCTTGTTTATATATATAAAAGAAACTCACTTTGGCTATGAACACAAAAAATAAACAGCTAAAAAATGACATATAATCACATCTCACAGATATTACAGGTTCTTTTTCACACCACAACAATAAGACAAAAATGGCAATACAGTGAGTCACAAAAATTTTTTGGTTTCCCAGCGCATACATGTTATGTTTATACAACACAATAGTCTATTAAACATGCAAAAGCAATTATATCTTAAATAAGTAATGTACATTTTTTAAATAAGTTACAGGGACATAAGTGAGCACAAGGTGTTGGGAAAATTTTAGCCTTACATTTGCTGAATGCAAAGTTGCCACAAACCTTCAATTTGTAAAAACTGTAGTATCTGCCAAGTATAGTAAATAATGCAGCAGTAAGATGAGATATGCCTATAATACACAAATGCTAATCAAAAAAAGATGAAAATATTAGTATCAGAAAAACAGATTTTAGATTAAAGAATATTATGAAGCTTAAAGAAAAAACTTCATGACAATGAAGCCAATTCATCAAAAAGACATGACAATTCTGTATATGCAAATAATAACAGAATTTCAAATATAGGAAGCAAAGAATGATAAAACTGAAATGATAAATAGATAAATCCATAACCATATCTAGTTGCAACACTCCTCTCTTTGATAAGTAGAAAGAACATCAGTAAATATACTTGAAAAAATTATCAATTATATATATAATTACTGAGTTATAAAAATTCTACCTGCCAGGTACAGATCAGGCTTTCTTTTCAAGAGCACATGTAAAATTTAAAGATATGGGCCTCCCTGATGGCCTAGGGGTTAAAGTCTCAGTGCTCACAAGCTATCCCTAGCCACTATGTTTCAACCCCCACCAGGGAATTAACCTACATATCCGCACAACAGACCTTTCCTGTGTCACCTGCTGTTCCCCTCCCAAGTGTATTTCAGTAGATCTACCTATTCTGCTCCCCACTGTGGCTCTTGTGAGTCCACTCAAACCAGACCTCTGGCCTACACCCGAGTTCTTGTGTTCATAAATAAATCTTTAAAAAAATAAAATTTAAAGATACATGCTATTCCAAAGCATAAAGCAAATAATCAATTTTTAAAATACAAAGTATCTCCTCTAACATAGAATTACACTAAAAAAAAATCCTGGAAAATCCCCAAATATCTGACAAATAATACATTTCTAAATAGCTCATTATAATTCATAAGAGAAACTGAATAATATGTTGAAGTGAATGTAACTGAAAATACAGCATGTCAAAATTTGTGGAATGTGAGTATGACAGTGATTTCAGAGAAATTCATAAGTAGCATATGCCTATTAGAAAACAAAAAACTCACAGTTGATCTTAAAAAAAAAACCACTAAAAATTAGTAACTCTTTCCCAGTAAGCACATGCCAGACTGGGGACAATATCAGGCACATTCAAATTCAAATAACATCATCTTTCTACTTAGTAAAAGTTTCTGTCTCATTTTACAGTTATATATTTACTACCTTTTAGCCCCAAAAAATCTTTTTAGATTATTACATAAAATAATGACTACCTATAGTTTTAATTTTTCCCGAAACTATAGCCAAATATGGGTCTACCCAGGGTTGATTTTCTCATACCCAAGCTTTCATTTCTTACTGATACTGCTGTTGGGAATCGAATACTAAAGAATCTAAATCCCTTAACTATTTGGCTCAAAATTAACCTTCCAATCTCATCTTCTCTCTCTCCCAGACATTCTGAAAAATTTGTCATTCATTTTCTGCACAGAGCAATAAGTCATTGATTATGAACACATTGTTTTTGATTGCTTCACTGACTTCAACATTGTTTTCAGAAAATATAACCAAGAGCTACCTACGATTCAGATATGCACAACTAACCCTGGTTTACATGCAACCTGCTACTCTGCTAGGGCATATTCCCAGGCATTTTAGCATATACACATGAACTTATGTTTACACACGCACACACATTCAGTTCTGTGTCCCATTCCCTGTTAGTGTATCAGCTACCAGTATGATACAGTTTCAGTATCACTATCAATGTGGCATTACAGTCTAGCTCTTTTGCTAGTCTGCATAAGCCCTGGTAAAATATATAAACCTTATCTGGTCATATTTCCCTGTTCAAGGAAAAAAAGTACAGTTTTTTCAAGTGCTGTTTTCATCACCAGATTCCCTGATGCTTAGGATTATCAGCATCATGATTCTGAAAGAATCTCCTTAAATTAAAGTAACATTCTATTTGCATACCTACAATGACTTACATATATATCCACCCTTGAAATAGTCAATAAATTTCAGTTTGATTTCATGCTACAGTTCTTACTCAAACAAACACATGCCCCAGGTTCTCCACATGTTGATCAATTAGAGTATTACTCAGTTGTTAACAGCTGCTGACAAAGTCCACCAATTCATTAAACATAAGCTCCACAGAAGATGGCATTATCTTTCTTCATCAGCATAACGGAGCTGTGTGACATTTTTGCGATACAATATACATTTTATTTTAATTACTGACACATGTTAAAGTTAACCAAATTGCAGGAGAAATGTAAATTTGCTCTGGTTAGAATCACTGTTTTCCTAAGTCTGAGAACTAACACAAGTTTGCTATATGATCCAGCATTCAGAGAGAAATAGGTCTACTGAGAGTTGGTGAAAAAAAAAAAAAAAACCTCTGAAATGATTTCCATGATTCCAGACCTCAGCATTGCTACACAATCACAATGGAAAGAATGTGTGGTAATTAACTAGCTTTAAATGCTGAAAGTATCCAAACAATCATTCCTTTTCCCTAAAAAACGTTTCATAAAAGGGGAAATCCTATAGTCTTTATGATTACTCCACTCCTTAAACTAACTTTACTTTTAAAAAGCAAATGAAAACAAAGTACTGAGAATTGTTATTCAAGGGTTTCTCTCCCTTTTTTCTTTAAACAGTACTCTATTCAGCATAGGATGATTCCACTTTATTCATTAAATCTTTCCCCAGAACATCTGATTAAAGGTCTTAGCTTTCAACAGGGGCAATAAGAGCATAATGATTATTTCCTCTTGTCTAAACTGAGACTGTAGAAAAAACAAAAATGCAAAAACAATTGTTTTAATAGTACCACAATTTTGCTAAATACAACTAAGCCAAAAGTAGGTATCTGCAAGTAATCACTACAGGCTGTTATAAATGTCAATATATTTAGTATGTAGGTATATTGGTAATGTAGGTGATGGGATCCAGTGAATGGAGTTCTTGGGCTCCCACTGAGAAAGAGTTCAACAGTTTCCTGTCCAATGTCACAGACTGCATTTATTAAGAAAAAAAGATACCTGCACAGGGTCAGTGTATGAAGAAAAAGAGATGCCTACATAGATGCAGGTGGCTGGCCAGTCTTAGAACAATATCTGTATTGTGCCAGAGCAAGAGGTTACATTATAGTGTTCATTAGAAGGATTGTTCCTTTGTGAAATTCTACTGTGGAATCTATCACTTCTAATGTTTGTGTGGGTTAATCTGTAAAGACTGGTGGTTCTCTTTGTAATGACAACTCTCCATCAGATCTTCCACCTCCAACAGATCTTCCATAGCTGGATTAAGGTAATCATTCCTATCTCCACCTCCAGCTCTTACAAGAGGTAGGCGGTCTAGGTAAAGGAGAGAGATGATTTACTTCTCAAGCAGGATGTATTAAGAATATAACACAATTATTTAAGGATATAATGCAATCAAATGCATCCTTTAAGTTTCCAGGAATGCAGTTGGAGCCAATTAATAGTTGATCAAAAGGAGGAGGGGGTATTGAAAGTATAATTCAGAGAGTGAACAGATTATCCTAAAGATAGAAACAATTCAGTCTTCAGAGATTAATTTTCCTTATTTCTAAATTTTTGCTTCCATCATAGGTATTGTCAATAATGAGATATAGGTAATATATTTTATAGTAGTCATTACAGACTACTGTTAGTAATCTAAAAATTTTAGTAGTATAGGTACACTGTTCAAATGTGCCTATGGCTAATCTAATTTTTAAATCTTAACCTTGATTTGTAAGAATTTTATTGTAGCCCTCTGTATATTAGAACTTAGCATCTTAAGTACTGTATTTTTTTATCCCCCTTTTATCTACTACATATAATCATGTCTTTAATTAAGTTGGCTTTCTAAAGAATGAAAGCAAATTTTAAAGTAAATGACAAAGACCTCTTGACAGATGCAGTGGTAAGATGCAAAATTTGTATTACCTCCATGTCTAACACTGCACCATGCCCAAAACATTTTGTTTATATTGGGAAAGAGACAATTTTTTATTTTCATGGTGTGTGTACTGATAATCAGGGTCCTCCATGTAATTACTGATACATATGACACAAGATAGATAATAAGAAATTAACTCATGAGATGATGGAAAAGCCCCAAAATCTGTAGTTGGCAAGTTGGAAACCAAGGAGTAACTGGTACACTTCCAGCTGTATACAAAAGCCTAAAAATCAGGAGGTATAAGTTTCATATAAAGTATAGAAGACCAGCATTCCAGTTCATACAATCAGGAAGAGACAGATCTCTCTAACTAAACTTTTTTATTTTTCTCTACTTCGCTATTCTACTGATTAGCTGAAGACCACTTATATTGGAAAGAACAATCTGCTCTACCCAACCTACTAATTCAATTGTTACTCTTATTGGAAAGCACTTTCATAAGCACGCTCAAATAAAATTTTATCAATACCTATATCTAGGCATTCTTTGGACTACGCAAGTTACATAAAATCAACCATCAACATCCATTCCTATTCAACTTGATACCCATAAGCAACTCATTAATCTCCAAATGAGGACAATATACATGCAACATCTATGGCACATATGAACATACTAATGTATTCATAACAAAACAAGGAGTGAATGCTCATGCAATTACAGACCTTGTTTCTAGAATGGTCATGTGGTTGTTCCTGGTAGTTATAATGACCTTCATCCCCCTTCCTAGGCTATATTCCTTTTGCTCTTAACAAGTATCTTATGGGTCATGGTTCTTGACCTGTATGGGTCCCAAACCTTCAATCCAAAGGGTTTGAACCATCAACAGTCCTCCCTGGATTGGGCTGACAAGGTTTTCCAATGATCACAGGCCCTGCTAATAGCAAAAGAGCACCTAAGGGTCTCTTAGTAGCAAGCGAAGCTCTAAAGGGCCTGTTTCCTGTACTTCAGACATACTAAACTCTATGACAGAGGAGTAGTCCAATTTCTCTTTGTATTCAGGATCAATCACCCCAGTGAGCACAGTAAACCTTCCTTTTCTACTGGTTTGGAGGCAAGTCCTACATGTGCACGTGATAATAGTACGGGGCAGCAGTCTTAATTTTTCAGCTCAACAGAATCGCTCTGGTGCATGTACATTCCTCCCTTTAGCACTGAGACATCTAGGCCAGTAGGACACAGGAAACAGTAACCAAAATTTTGCTCATGAGTCACTAGGGGATATAGTGAGGAGTGCCACTCCTGGACCAGAGTCTTGCCTATAGGAACACTATGATCAACTAACCAGCACCACTGGTTTGTGTGAATCTGATACTTCTAATTGTCGCTTTGACTCTGCTGTCTAAATCATGCTCATCTTGGCTTTGGCAATTAAGTACACTTGACAAAGGCCACTGGCATTCAATTATTCTCACTACATTTAGTTTTTCCAATTCAGTTTTCACTATAAGGTGTAGCGTACCTTGATGAGCAATCCCAGAGCTTTTCAAGTATTCTGGGACTCCAATTACAAATATACTTCTCATAATACTGGTAAGTGGTATACCTTCTGACCCTCCAAATATGTACAAATAAAATTTAAACAACAAATCCACACTAACATTCAAAATCCCTAAGCCTTTCAATTGTTTCCTCTATATTAAACTGAACGTACTTCCCCACCTCAATTTGCTCACCCTAAATAACCTGTTAGTATTTCAGCCAATCAAATCACCAACCAGTCAGCCCAAACTAGAATATTAAATGAAGAATCTCTCCTGTGAGCATTTATCAATAAATTCAGCCTGCTCTAACTGTATTTTCCTTATAATATTATCCTGTGACCTTAGTATCCATTCCCACACATATTCCCCAGATTTCTAGGGATTAGAAAAGTCAAGTCATTGCTATAGATTGTAACATAGTCTTTATGGGTCATACTTTATACCTCATCTTCAGGGACTCTTAGGGTTTGAGTCTATTTATAGCTCTAGAAATAAAAAGGGCTGGTGGGAGCAAGGTGGATCAGCATTGACTTGCATGGCAGTTACCTCAGGGGAAACCATTATGTAGTTTCTGGAAACAGGACAGAGTCAATTCCTTCAGAGAGGAGTAGCAAGGCCATTCCCCCTAGAATAGGTAAGGTAGTTGAGGGTAGAAACTATTCCCCTCTCTCCTGAATGACAAAGAATACTAAAAAAGTCAGGGGTTTAATGTCCCCACATTCATCAGGTTCTTCCCATACACCTTTAGTCCAAGTTCTAGAACCTCATTCCTTGCCAAACATTAACTTCACTATACTGTATGTTTATATTACTCTCACCTCCTGACTATGAGGTTCCTGAAGACCCAGAGTAGCATTTACTTCTATATCCTCCAATGCTTAGTATATATCTGAAATAAAGTCAATAAAAATAGCTATTGAAATAAATTTTGCTTCTCAACATATCTCAGTTCTCAACACCAGTTGGTCTTAACAGATATATAAATAGCTAATCTAAATTTAGCAAAAGAACATACATTCTTCTCAAATGTACATGAGAGTCTACAGAACAGATCACTCATTAGAAAATAGAATAACTCTTAATAGATTTAAGGACTGAAATTTAAGAAAACTTAAGAAGGTATAGACTCAAGCACATTTTCCAATCTGTAGAAAATTCACAAGTACTTGGAGATTAAAGAATATATTACTAAACAATCTTTGGATCTATAAAGAAATCAAATCTTAAGATAAATGAAATACAGCATATCAAAAATTATGGGAAGCAGCAAAATAGCAATAATTGTTTCAAGAGTTAAGAAAAATACCAAATAAACAATACAAGTTTACACTTCAAGGAAACTAGGGGGAAAAAAGCCCAAAACTGCTAACAAGAATGGAGCAATAAATATCCAAATCAAAATACAATAAATATAAAAATGACAACAAATGGAAAATACCAAGGTTTGGTGACATTGTGGAGAAACTGGAACCCTCATACATTGCTGGCAAAAGTTCAAAACAGTACAGATATGCTGGAAAAAGTTTGGCAGTCCCTCAAAGAGGTTAATATAGAATTATCAAATGATACAGTAAATCCACCCCTAGATAATGTGCAAGAAACTGAATACAAATACTTAAACACTTGTATAGAGTGGGCACAATAGCATATTCACAATAGCAAAAAAGATGGGAAAACCTAAATGTCCATCCAAGATGAAAGGACTAAGTGTGATGAGTATGATACAATCACACAATTCATCATAAAATATAAAAAATCACAAAATTCATCATAAAAAAGAATAAAGTGTATTGTCTGAATGAAGTCAGACACAGGGTCACACATTGAGGGATTCCACTTATGTGATATATCAAGAGGTGAATCAGGAGATAAGGAAAGCAGAGTGGTCTTTGCCGGGGAAAGGCAGAAAAGGGAACCACTGCTCAGTGGCAGGGCTCCATCCACAGTAATGAAAAAGAAGAGGAAAGAAACAAAGTTCCTTAATGCTGAATATATGAAAGTCCCTAACTGTACACTCTAAAATCATAACACTTTTTAAAAATTAATTAAAAGTTAAGAATTAAAACAGTCATCATATCTCTCAACCAAATCCAGTTTTGACAGAATCAGAGGCATTAGTAAAATGCTGCCAGTGAAAAATAAATTGTAATTTTGTGTAATGTGAATTTCACCTTAATTCTTAAAATTTAACAAAAGGAGAAATTTCAAAAAACATTTTTTGAAATATGTCTAGTGCAGTGCCTGGTACATACATTCCAGATATTTAAAAGTAGCAGATACAACTCCAGCCACTAGTATACATCACTACCCATATTTCCATGCACTATATCACTAATTGACACAGGTAGTCAATGGAATATTTACAATATGTGTTTAAACTGCAGGGTCTTAACTATGAAATTTCTCTTTATTACTACAACTTTATACTTCTGTGCACTGATGCCCTTCAATGAGAGTCTATCACTCTCACTGAATGCTCACCTAGAAAGAAGTATGCATTATGTCAACCCCATTTCCTCAGGCCATCAAAAACCCTCCTTTCTAACCCATAAGTTCTGTTACTATTGGCAAAGTGTTTGTCTTATGATTCTAGATTTTCCTTTGATTGTTCTTTGCCATCTTAAATGTCTCTCTTTATCTTCTGTATGTCCAACATAAGATGTCATATCAATAAGAGGTAGAAATGAGACATAAACTGACCTACCGATTTCTGGACTTCCTCAATTGACAGTAATCAACCTGAGGAACTGAAGAAAACTAACCAGAGTCTCAGAGAACTGAAGAAAACAGTGAAGCACTTGGGAGGCCCAGAGAAGTCAGAGGAAGAAATTTGGAATATTTGAAAACTGAAAAAATGAACATAAGTTCCTCACAGGAGACCCTACACACAAGCATGCATAGGTACACACACACACACACACAAACTATATCAATAGATACACTCTAAAATGTTTTGTAAAATAGTGAAGAGTACATGTTGACTAAGGAAGCTGGTCCAGCCTTATGAGCCCCAGTTCACCACCCTGAACTGCATGCTGAATTATTTTGCTGAGATGAAAAAAACTATGATAATAAGAAGACATGGTCCTTCCATGTATGAGCAAAAAAAAAAAATCATATGTATATTAATATACTTGCTCATAAGATTTTGTGTTCCTAAGGATTCTATGGGAATCATACAACAAAAATAACACTTCACAATCTGCAAGACTCTGAGTACCCAGAGTATTTCATGGGGGGGGGGGGAGTCAAATTTTATATTCATTTCTGTGACATGGAAAATAATAACCTTGTGGCATTCGTTTCTTCTCCTACAAACAACAAGATCAATAGCATCCACCTTGGAAAATACAGAAAATCAACTCAGCACACTAATGAAGAAAAAGTCTCCTGCCAAAGGCTTTTACAACTATACCAGTATTCTTAACATGTCAACTGAAAAAAATCACATTCTAAATAAGCAAGTGACAAATGAAAATACCACTCACTTAAGCAGAAGCTAGTCCTCAAAAGAAATCAATAAAATAATTCTCTAAAATAATTTTTTCCATATAGTAGAAAAGGAAATAAAGTTAAAATATCTAAATACTTTATGAAAATTATCACCAATTATTTAAAAAGAAATACTCTTCCCACTCAACAGAATAGAAAATAAGTATACATTTCAACTTGTCTTTCTGATTCCAGGTGGCCCACTAAATGCCATTCAGCACTCATAGGCTTATTTTCAATTTTTCATGCACAATTTGGGCAAACCTTGAGTAAATGGTATAACCTCATGTTATGATGTCTTCATTAAATTCATAATTAAAATAATGATACTTAATCTCACCTGTAATCATGATCTTTCATTGATGTCCAAGCAGTTTTAGTAATAGTCAAGTAAGCCCATCTATCATTTACAGATTAATACATCCTGCATCACACAGCACAGTGTTCTCCTACAACTGCAGAAGCTCTCAGTTCTTATAGCATAAAAGTAAAGCATCTTGAAATGATCATAAAGACTATCTTTTACCACAAGTTGTACACAGCACAAAGGCCACTTGGCTGGCCTCTCATTACCAGGCCTACTTTTAGTAGAGGATTCACAGTCTGTCAACAAGACTGGCAAAAAGAAAAAAAAAAAAAAACAAAAAAAAACAGGTTAACTTTTTATTTATAAGATTCTTTACTTCCAGATTTGCTAGTAAAATGAACATTAATTTCTAAAATCCAAAAAAGCCATATAATATTCATTCATAAATTTGAAGAATCCCTCAGAAACCTAAAAGTGCCAGAAAGTCTTCTCAATCTCAGTTATTTACACACACACAAAAAAAAAAAAAACAAAAAACAAACTACAGCTAACTACATAACAGTAAAAGACTACAAGATTTCCTTGCTAAAACAAGTAATGTGGCAAAGATGTATGCTCGAACTTATCCTGCCCAACATAACCTGGAGGTCCTCACAGTGTAGTGAGGCAAGAGAAGGTAAATGGATGGAAAACTAGGAGATACAACTGAATCTACTGGCAGACAGCAAAATTATCTATGTCAAAAATCTCAATGAATCTATAAAAAAAAACTAGAAAATGTTTAAAAGAATCAAGAATTCAAAGTCAGTATAAAAGATAATATAAATCATCAAAGATTAAGATTTTTAGAGATTAAAATTTTAAGAGATTACCATATACAACAGCAAATAATATGACACTTAGACAAAAATCTAAGAAAACATATGCAAGATTTCTATGTTGAAAGCTTCATAAAATTAATGAGAAAACTTGAAGCCCTAAATAATAGATACCTTATTAGTAAATTAGAAAAAAAAGTTTAAGTGATATTTTATTTTCTTTAAAAACACCCCCAATCAAAATCCCATAATACTTTTTATACAGATGAAGGTGATTCTAAGAATTCATACTGAGGAACAAAAAGGAGCTACAATACCTGAAACAATTTTTTTTAAGATTTATTTTATTTATTTATGCATACAAGAACTGAGATGCACGCCAGAGGTATTGTGGGGGGGGGGGGTGACAGGATTCACCAGAGACAGAGTGGGGAACAGACTAGACGGACTGACTGAAAAACACTGCTGAGGAAAACTGAGTGCTAGACAGGAGAGGTCTGCTGTGCCGTGTGGGTTAGCTCCCAGGCTGGGGATCAAATTTGTGCTGCAGTGGCAGCAGACAGCATCATAGTGCTGGAGTTAACCCTCTGCACCATCAAGGAGGCCCCAAAACAATTTTTAAGAAAAGCAAAGTTGGAAGAATCAGACTTCCACACTTCAACATATTATAAAGCTATGGTAAAAAGATAATGTGGCTTGGCCACAGTCACACAGAATGATGGAACAGAACAGAAAGTCCAAAAAGTAGAGCCATCTATATACAGTCCACTGATTTTGACAAAGGTGCCAGGGAAAATTATTGAAGAAAGGACAGCAAGGGTAATCTTTTCAATAAGTAGTATGAGACATAGGCTTCCATATACAGGGCAAGGTGTGCAAGGAAGAGGATAAGAACTTTGACCTAAGTCTTAGACCAGATTTTTTAAAAAGTCAAAAACTGATCAAAATAGAGACCTAAGTGTAAAAATCTAAACTATAGTGTTCTACAAGAAAACAAAACCATTGCAATCGTTGGGTAGACAAAATATCTCAATAGAACACAAATACAAAAGAAAAAAATTGACAAATCAACATCATCAAAATTTTAAACTTTTGCTCTTTGAAAGACACTGTTAAGAAAAAGAACAAAACAGGAAAAAAGAAGTTTCATAAAAACATACATAATAAAGGATTTATATCCAGACTATCTAAAACTCTCACAACTCAGTAACAAAATAGTCAAGTAAAAACTGGACCAGAGATTTGAACACCTCACCAAAGCGATACAGATAGCAAATAATGTCACATGAAAAACTGCTCAACATAGAAGTCTATGGAAAAATTCAAATTAAAACAGTGAAATGTCACTGAATATCTATTAGAGTAGTTAAATTCAAAATGACAAATGCTGAGTAGGATGTGGAGCAACTGGAACCATCAAACATTGTTGGAAGAACACAAAAGAATAGCTACCTTGGGGAAAGTCTGGTAACTTTCTAGAGAGTTAAACAAACATCCACCACATGACCCATGGATCCCACTTCTAAATATTTAAGTAAAAAAAATGAAAACATGTCTATACAGAGACTTGTACATGAAAGCACAAAGAACTGTTTATAGCAGCGTCATTCCTAAATACTGAAACCTGAAAACGTAGATGTCCATCAGCTGGTGAATAAATTGTTATACGTATATTTTTTTCAATAAAATAGTACTTAACAATTTTTTGAAAAGCACAAAACACTGATATGTGCATCAACATGAATAAATCACAAAAATGTTAAATGAAAGAAATGAAAAACAAATTCTATATATCATATGATTGCATGTATATGACACTTCAGAAAGGACAAAGCTATAGGGCAGAGAACAGATCAGTGGTTGCCAGGATCAACAGGTGAGGGGAGGGAATTTAAGAAGATGAGAGAATATTTGTCTAGATAGCTGTGGTAGTTACATACATATATGCATTTACCAGAATTTAGAGAATGAATTACAAAAAAATTTTTTTTTACTTATAAATTGCACCTCAATAAACCTAAATTTTTAAATCATAAACAGATTTTGAAAAAAAAATATCAAATGAACTAAATTTGGCTGACTCAGTTACGGTAGGAGGGGAGACAGGATAGTGGGAAAATGAAAAATCCCTAGAAATATTGCAAATCTAAAAAACTGATTTCTAATTAGTAAATAAAAAGCAGAGATTGGTTACAGAGTGCATTTAAAAAGTTTTTAATTAAGTTCTCATTGTTTGGACAGAAACTAACAAAATTTGATGAGCTTCCAAGATAGAACACAAGGCACAAGGAACAAGTTGATAAAGGAGCACTATTATTTGTGAGCTCAAGTTTGTGAACTTAACACCTACTAAATGGAAAAGGGTTTCATGGGTCCCAATGTACACACCCCTCCCTGCTATCAAGAGAAAGATAATAAACATTCAAGCATTCAAATACCCTTTTTTATGCATAACAATGGTATACAAGTTGCAAAACTTACATCTACAACTAGATGTACAAGATAAAATACCTCCAATTAAGTTAAGTCCCATTTATTCATTTAAGTTTGACAAGCTAACTGGTTCTCAACTGCCATCAAAAAAAAAAAGTGCTGTCCTGATTTTCTGCAGTTTCTTTTTGTCTGGTATTATGAGGATTAAAAGAAACAAAAAGTTCTAAGATCTGTAAACTGATCCTTCCAATAAGAAGATACATTTTTCCATTTCATAAAATTAAGAGGTAAATTGTAACTTTCTTCTCTTTGTTTTCTTTATGTTTATTCCATTTGGCTTATACTGTTGCTAGGAAACCAGTTAATAAGATTTCCCAGCCCACAGAACAACCTCCTAGTCAGCCTGAAGGATACCAAACTTAGTAACCAGGGTAATTACGCACAATTTTCTGGCTAGCCAGCACCTGCCTAGTTAAGGCTGTTCCTGCCTTGCTCCCTGGTCCAGGAAGGTACCCTACGTCCTGCAAAATTACAGCAGAGAAATGGGACGCTGACCAGCAGACAACCAAGTCGCGGCAGAGTACACAGTGAGTTCCTTGTTAGTCCTTTTCACCTCACCGGGGAGATACTGAATGCTTTGCCTGAAATTGTAGGATGAGGTGTTCACCGCACGCCAACCACTGCACCACACAACACGCAAACGATTTCCAAAAGCCATTATCCAAATGCCACGCAAATAAACATTTAGAGAGGAAAGTGGTCTGAGCAGCTGCACAGGTCAGAGGGGAGGGCAGGGAACTCGTCCACTCTTGAGGCGCCATAAGTCACCTGCAGCTATGCCTGGGCTTCACCCTCCAAGAAATCGGGCTCTGCCCCAAAGCTCATCAGGGAAGAAAACGAAAAATGAGTGCAGAAGGCGCATGAGCGTCCTACCAAAAACACCCTCGGCACTACTTTTAAGGAAACTCTTTGCCACTCCTCAAAGTGAAGTCACAAATACATTTCGGTGTGAAGCTTGCCTCCTCAGAACTCCACTGGGATCACTAGAAGACACATCTTTACTGGGGAATGAGAGCGCGCAGGACTGGCATGGAGGATGCCTCGCTAATGAGCAAAGTTGCTAGCTCCCGCCTGAACCCCGACAGGCCACACGTATTGCCACCAACAGCGCAAAGGGATGTCAAAGGCATGTGACTGGAGAGTGCGGGCGTCGTGGAGCCAGCAACCCGTTGTGCTTGGCCCCGAGAAGGGGAGACAGAAACGGACGCGCGGACTCTGAGAGAACTTGGGTGACACCCCCATCACGTGGACTCGCGCGGAGGCTCTGGGAAGCACTGGCTGCTGGGACTTGCGGGGCCCACATCAGCCAGCAAGGCCGGGAAGGCGAGGCCGGCGCGCGGCGCTACGGCCCGAGTGGCTGGTGAGGGGTGTCATGCCCCAACGCCTGGTGGAAGCCGCGCTCCCTGCCTGGGCCCCACACCGGCCCGGCCCGACCCGGCCCGGCCCG
>NW_004567137.1:2217772-2235260 GCF_000260355.1 Condylura cristata
CCCCCCGCTGCAACTGCTCGCGCCTCGCGGGGTGCTGGCCCTGCGGCCCATCCGCGACACGCCACGAAGGCCAGTTCCAAGGGACACCGCGGGGACTGTCTGCGACTGTTCCTGGGAAGAGCATGGCCTGCGCCTGCAGCACCTGCGAGCTCCATATACAATTGACATTCAAGCCGAGGGCTTGACCCAGGACTGGAGCTGCAGAAGCAGGGGTCTTGACCACCGTCTTGCCAGGCTTGGCGCGTCTTTTCTATCTGAGATGTTCCCCATCTAAGAGCCACCACAGCCACTGCTGTGTCCCACAGAAAAGGCAGCTCCAGACGCACCTCGGAGTTGATCCTCAACTGCAGTGACAGCGATGGACACATGTCGTCTCGATTTCAGACACAGTTGATTTTCAGCCGACAAACCTCGTCTTCAAATGGCAGCTCCTGGAGAAAAAGCAAAGAGCACAACATTAGAGAGTACATTTTTTTTGAAAGGAAGCATTGTTAAGTTAGATGTGTCTTGTCCTTTACAGATTGTCGATAGCTTTTGAAAGAGAAGAGAAGCAGTCAACTAGCAAGCCGTTGGTTGAAGAGTATTCCATTTCTAACACGGGAAGGATTTGCAGAACATTTATATAACAATTTTTTATTGTGCATATACCCTCAGTCCTGTACCAGGCCAAATTGTACCAACCCAAGCTTTCTGCCTCCAGAAGTGTACTGTCTACTGAGAAAGACAAGTAACCTAAGAACTTTAAGCATAAGTCTCAGGAATTGTGTTAGAGGAGCATTTTCTTGTTTAAATGTTTGGTTGACATGTCTCCTCTTTCCTGTGAACCGCATGGTTTGAAACCTGGTACAACCTCTGCTGGGTACTTGCTCTGCCAGCCTTCAGTAGATGCAGGCTTAAGTGGTCAAGAGAGCAGTTTCAGTGTTAAAAATGACACATCACCGCCTCTATGCTTCCTCCTCATGTACACAGCAAACAGATTTCTAATGGAGAAAACAGGATGCTTTCTTACACACATTAGCCTATTAAAACACCATATTGGCCCTCCCTGGTGGCCCAGCAGGTTAAAGCACTGCATTAAGAAGCTAAAGCCACTTCCCCATGAGTTCGATCAGGCCTGCCCTGGAGGTGACCACATGACTTGGGCAGACCTCTCCTGGCCCACCCACTGCTCCCCTCAGCAGTGTACTGGGACGATCTGCCTATTCTGCTTCCCACTCTGTCTCTGGTGAGGCCTCTCACTGCCCCTGCACCTCTGGCCTGTGCCCCAGTTCTGTATGCACAAATAAATAAATAAATCTTAAAAAAAAAAAAAACACCATATCAAGGACCAGCTTCTCATCTGTATATCCTCAGTCTGATCAGCAATTTAGCAGTGTCCAATGATAAAAGAAACATTCAATAAATGTTTCCTAAACCAAGTATAATTATCTTTATATCATTCTGTGTTTCATCTCTTTCTGCAGATAATTTCTGAGTCTCCATTGATATATGGTCTCTTGCATCTAATACAATATTCATTATTAGACAGATAATCAAGTAATCATGGATTGAGTACTTGGCTTGGACTGGAAATTTTGACTCCATTATCTAATCTACCATCACAAGAATTAAAATGTGAAAATACTCACTTTTTAGATGTGGCTACAGATTTAGGGAGGACACCCTGACCAAGTAGCTGAACAGGATTCAAAACCAGGTCTGCCCAACACAAGGATTTGCTTGTTCACAGTACCTCTGCTTTTCACATTGCTTGTTTACAGTAAACTCAAATCCTGCCTCCTCCATGAAGTCTTTCTCCACTCCCCACAATAATCTTGTTATTCTTTCCTCCTTATTAAGTATACAATTTCCCTTCTTGATGGTTTTCAGTTTATTCATAACCTGTGCAACAATCACCATAATCAATTTTACAACATTTTTACCACCCTAAAAAGAAACTGTATCCTTCTGTTACCCCACCACCACCCTACTCATCCCCCACTTCAATCCTCAGGAATACTAATGGTCTTCATGTCTGCACAGATTTGTCTACATTGGACATTCCACATGAACAGAATAATGCAATAGGTCATCTCGTGACTGGCTCTGCCTTTTCACATTATGTTTTCAACGTGTGTTTATCCATCATCTGTTGATGGACATTTGAGTTGTTTCCATTTGGACTATTATGAATAATGCTTCTATGGACAGTCATATACAAGTTTTTATGTCAATGTTATGTTTTTAATTTCTTTTGGAAATCAACATAAGCATGCAGTTTTGGGGTTATATGATAACGCTGTTTAATATTTTGTGGAACTGCCAGACTCTTCCCAGTGGCTGTGCCATTTCACATTCCCACCAGTGAATGGGAGACATATCTAAGCAAGTCAAGTCAAATCAGCATAGATATAAAATTTATTGTTAAAATGTGGAGGAGCAGCATCTTCTTCACCATCATTAAATAGGAAGCACTTCTCATAAAATGTGAGGAATTGGCCAAGCCGAGGAGAGACGAAAGCATTCTCAAGACAAAGGATCATATCAGTTCTCTATATTTCCTTGCTTATGAAGTATGGAGGTGAATATAGCGTACACACACACACACACACACATATAGTGGAAACAAAGATGGTAGTGTGTGGAATGTGGTAGGACAAAGGAGAAAAGTAAGGTGATGATGAGTTTTGTAAACTACAAAAGTATGAAATCCATCCTGAAGCTAATGGAAAACGACTGGACTACTTAAACAAGATTAAGAGAAAATTACTTCAGCAGCAATACGGAAGATGGATTAAGAGAAAATTACTTCAGCAGCAGTGTGGAAGATAGATTATTAGATAGGAAAAAGGTGGTCAAGACTAGAAAAACAAAGAATCCAATTAGAAGACTGATGAAATAACTAAAATGAAGAATTATGAAAGCCTTGGTAGCCATGAAATTGGCTAAGTGAATTCAAAAGGTATGTGTCTGAAAAAAGAAAGATGAAAGAATTAAAGATGCACTGCAACTGTCTGGTGATTCACAGGAGGAGACTAGGGAGAAAGATGGTGCACTGGCTGATAAGAATAATGGCGTTCAACAACTTACTGTTCTGCAGTTTCCGTGCTGTTGCGCTCACCATAGAAATGAAATGGACAGCCACCCAAAGTCTCATTCAGATTTAAAGACCTGTGAGGCCACATATGCACCACAAGGGTACAAACATGTGTTACTCATATAACAGGCTTTCTGGGAAGAGTAACATGGGCTCCCTTCCATATCCTAACATGGTGTGGGAGGAGGAGATTGGCTTTTGGAAGTTTTATGGTGGCTAGGACATGGAGTTAGTGTGAAAATGCTCACATAAGGGTGGTGCCAATTCTGTGTGACTTGAATTCTCCATTGCATGCTAAGAGAGAACACAAAGATATTTAAATGTGGGGTAAGAGGAAACAGGTGATGGGTAGGGTTAAGCATTGTCAACAGTCAAACATCAAAAACAGCATTGGAGTCTTTTTTTTTTTTAAGATTTTTTTTTTAAGATTTATTTATTCATTCAGAACTGAGGTACAGGCAGGCCAGAGGTGTGGGGGTGATGAAAGGATTCACTTGGAGACAGAGTGGGGAACAGAACAGGCAGACTGACAAAGTACACTGCTAAGGGGAGCAGCGGGAGAGACAGGAGAGGTCTGCCGTACCATGTCGGTCACCTCCTTGGCCAGGGATCAAACTCGCGCTGAAGAGGCTGTGATGACTTCACAGTGCTGTGCTTTAACCTGTTGTACCACCAGGAAAGGCCCTGAAGTTGGAGTTTTTATTAGATATGCTTAGGTTTAGCTGAGATAAAAGATAAAATCTTGTAGTTGTGATATACTTATCTGCTTTGAAAATAACTGTAGTGAATATTTGCCTTCCTAATATTTATTCCACTCTTCCCACATTATGCAATACACCCCTGAGAAGTCTGAATACTCCCCAAAATCCAATCCAATCATGAGGGACACTTAACAATCCAATCATGAGGGACACTTAACACCAGCCTGTGGTAGTCCCTTGGGCACAAGAAATGGCTTAGGAATGGGCCCCAGTCATAGTACTTTTGCCTCAAAATGTGGTGTGGCTTGCTTCCTTCCTTTGGGTGTGACAAAGGAAATGTGATTCTTGCTCCTAAAGAGAGTCATTTTGTGACCCAGAAAATGAGATAGACAAGGAGCTGAAAGCCTGGCCAAATAAAGATTTATAACATTGTTTCTAAGCCAAACGATGTAAAGGATAAATTTGAAGTATTATAAATACCTCTCTGGACCTTTCCTTTTCTATGCTAGATTGTTCGGTCATGTGAACCTTCAAATTAAATCGACACTGAGTTTGGTTTTTCTGCCACTGATCCTTACTGATGTTAAATATTGCTAACGTCAGTTTGAATTTGTTATTGTTACATTTTACTACAAAATATTTTCCTTCAATATAATATAAATATGTGCACTTCTCCAATGATTTGCAGTTGCCATAATCTAGAAGTCTTAACATAGATGTTTTCAGCTGGGGAAAAATAAAAAGCGAGAGAGAGAGAAAAGAAGGGACTTTAAACTAATGAATGGAACTATCTGTACTAGATTTCTTCATACCTAAAGAAAAAATACAGCATACCAAAAATTTTTTTAAAAAGTTGTATCCAACTGGCATTTAGTCAGAAGGCAGTATCCCAAATGTGCCACAGTTAGTTTCTGCTATCATTATCTTCTGTTAACACCTGAGACTTTGCTAATCAAACAAGTGAATGTTATAAATGAGTTTTCATAGGTATAATTAGGGAGCTGTTGAATACCATCATGGATGTTTTAAATTCACTACCATTGATCAACCAGTGGTGTTTAGGATATGTGGGTTGGATAAAATATTTTAGACAATCTCTATCGAGCAAGACCAACCTTATAAGAATCTAGCAAGCTCTGTAGTCTACTCTTTTAGGAACAGTATTAGTACCTTTCAGACCTTCAACCTACATATCCAAAGTCCTAATGATGTGAGCCCATCAAAGGCAAAACAGCTGAATTTTTGCTTAAACTAAAAGGACATCACAGTCATGATGGACATGACTAGAGACATCATGCTTTACATGGAAACAGAATAAATTACTAGTGCTTTTCCCTTCCCCCTGCAAGTTCATTTTTTTTGGAATGTCCCATCCCCCACCCCCCATGCAGGTACCATTAGATTGAATTCTCAGTTTGTTAAACTAAGATGCCCAGATGTGGAGTAAGAGGGAATAGGTAAGTGGCAGGGCTTAAGAGTTATCAACAGTCAAACATCAAAAACAATGTTGGCATCTTTAAACTAGTTTCAGAAATGACAATGTGAAGCACAGTGGGAAACAGAAATTCGCAGATAAATAAACTTGAACTAAATGTGGCCTCTGACCATGATAACTTGCCTACAGTAACAAAAAGAAAATAATTCAAAAAACTAAAGTGTAAAGGAAAAGATATGGTAAGCAAACCAGCAGCCTGATAATAACCTGTGACTATTTAGCATCAGGATCCCCCTCTGACTCTATACACACCCTACAAGAAATGAGTTACCTAAAAAGAGCATCTTTCCCATGACCATTCACATGTGGCCACAAAAGTTACAGAACAAAACAGCAACTGTACCAACTAACAGGATCCTCACTATTTACAGAGTGATAGGAGCAGTGAGCACTGAGGGATGTTTCCAAACAGCCTCTTTTTGACCAGGAGTTTGCCTTGTCTTTTCTCTATTATTGCATTTTGCATTGGATGGGATAGATCATTTGTCATTGCTTGCTAGACCATAAGGAAATCCAGGTAAAGCTCAAGAAAGAAGATAAATACCACTGATCCATCCACATATCCACATACAGGCCTGTCCTCCAAGGACCTGGTAGTTGTTATGAAACATGCAGCCGCTCCTCCACCCACAATGTGCAGCTTTCTGGAGTACTGGGTGACAAGGACCTTAGCCTGGTCCAAAGTTAGCCCTGATCAGTGCAAGCCAAACATGACTCCAACCACCTTGTCACAGTTATTGTAGTGGAGGCTCCAGTCCTAAGTCAATCATGGCACTTGCCTGGCGTTTCAGGGCCATCCGACAGGAATGCCCTGACAAAAAGCACTTTTTGTTCCTATCTACTATTTTAAACAACCATCTTATAACCATGAAGGAAACCACACTGAGGACAAAGCAGTTACTGAGTGTAGAACAAAGCTAACAGAATTAAAGGGAACTGAATTTTACTCAAAACAGTTCCAAAACTTCTTCCAGGAGGCTTTTCATTTCCACAAAACAATGTCCATTTATTATTTAATAAAATGTTAATTAGGTTTTCTGTTACTTTCAATTCCAAGTAGTTTAACTGGTAGGATTTTGCACCTCCAGTCTTGCATTTATGTCAGAAAATGGATTATCATTTTTTGAAAATGCACAAAAGATTTTTAACTTCCTTCCTTTGCTGAATCTTACAGCACAGGGAGTTTGAAAAATCAGCTACTGTCTCCTGAAAGCAGTTATTTCCAATTTATGTGATATTTAGCTTTCACATTAAGTCAATGCAAGAATATTTCTTTCAGTTATTGGTTTGTAACATTGTAAATAGACAAAGGATGTAAAGCATAATCTGTGAAATGGCTAAATAAGCACCATTTGCTAGCTCCTTGTCTAATCAGGTCCCCTTTGAATTGTGTCACATCGAACTCATTCAGGAACTCTCCACTATCTATAGAAGGTACATGACCTCTAGCTCCTCACTCCTTTATAAATCCTCATGAAGACCACTTGATTTCATAACTGGGTAAGACTTATGCCCTCAATCTTTGAAAATATGAATTTCTTCTGCTATGACCTCATGGCCTAATAAATAGACACAACCCACACCAGAGAAAGAAACAAGAGAAGGCACTATTCTATCCACATGATCAATATAATCAATTAATAAAAACAAATTTACATAATCAGTTGCCTTTCACTAGCATCTCTAATAATTCAAAAATGTGGTGACCTTAGAGAAATATCACAAATGTATTGTGAAGCTATCCCTCTTCATAATATCTAAAGGGAAAAAAATAAGTTGTAAGTGTGGAATTTAACTTTCTAAAAGCATTCTGAATCAAAGCTGAATGCTTCTGATATCCTGGCTTAGTTCTAAAATCTACATTATTCACATAATTGCCAGTGCTTAATTAAATGTCATATCCCCAGCTGCTAACCACTACTTTTATGATGTATATTATATTGAGAAATCAAAAAGTGAGTTAAGTTTTGCATCTGTCTTAAACTATCAGATTGCTTCCTTAGAAGTCACTCTAGCATTTTCACAGATGGAGCAAGCAGTGCTCTGGGCAGAAAGCCAGGCAAGAACTGCTACAACTAAGATAAATGGGGTTTGAATGAAACTTTTTCAAAATTTCTGGTGCACCACAAAATTAACACATCATGGGAAAACTCTGAAGTTTGAAAAATGGAGTTTGAAAGAACATGGTGGGGCCCGAATGGCATTCTCCTGAGAGCTTAGCACTCTCAAGTTGACCAGAAAAAGCAAAGTATAATGTATAAAAGTTGGAAGACTCGCCCATCAGGTTCCCGTTCTCTAAGTCTGCGATATTAAGTGATTCCAATGATAAAAGAGAATTGTATGTCAAACTCACACCTACCATTAAAAATAGCCACCCATATATCTGAGTGAAAGTTGTTCTTGCTGGAGACCACCTCTGCCTGTATATTTGTTCCACTGTTGATTCAGGAGTATTTGTGCACAACTGGTATTATAAATAAAAAAGACAAATTAATGTTTTCTTTCATCATAGCTTTCTTAGTTTGAAAACCTAGTTAAGAGGACATTAAGGCATGGTGTTCGAACCTGCAACATCTAAATCTGATTCTGGCAAAAAAAAAAAAAAGCCCTCTGCTTTTGGGGGGGAGATAGGGCAAATGGAGAATGAAGAGAAATTCACTATGAGCTAAGGAATTGTTTTGCCCATTATTCACTTTATGTTTCCATTTATTTTAATACATTTAGTGGAGTCTTTGGAGATGTACAGAGTGGTATAATAATTTGCCTAATTTTTTTACTGAAAGTTACAATTAAATAGTTACTAATACCTTTATATAATAATAATAAAGCAAGACATGAAATGACAATAAAATTAGCTTTTCCCTTAATAAAGTTTTTTTTAAGTAAAATTAGGTTCATGAGCTATCCAAAATCTAGCTTATGTGGAAATATGTGATAATCATACTCCTGAGTAAAATATGAATTCTATGAGTCCTGTTACAGGGACTGTGAACAATGGCGTGGTCTTTGTTTTCCACCAAAGTACTGTGGATCAATTGCTCTTGCATAGGCAATATTTTCCCCAAAATTTATATTAATAGCAGAAAAGTTTGTCGTACCTGTACCAGTATGACTAGCTCTCAATCACGACATATGAGCATGAACTATATGTGAATCTCCATTATGTTTATTTACTAAAATACATATACGTTGGAGACTGTGAATCGCTATCCCTGTATATAAGACCCTCCTCTATCAACCCCAACAAAAGTATTTTCTCCTGATTCTCTGCCTTTCCAGTTCATAGGGTCTCCTTCCTTTGCCCTGGTCTGTAGTTATTCTGCAAGTTCCTATCCTTTGTTATTTTGCCCTTGGCCTTAGCCATTCTCTGTGGAGAATTTTTTTCTACTTACCAAAGACATTTCCTTAATGCAAATAATTCAAGAGTACATAGGTGTCATCTGTATAAAATTTTTCTCAACCAAAATCTATTCACTGTAGCCACCTTTGGGACCCTTGTGTGTCTGTGTGTGTGTTTAATTTGCTCCACCTTTGGGACCCTTGTGTGTGTGTGTGTGTGTGTGTGTGTGTGTGTGTGTGTGTGTTTAATTTGCTACCTCAGGTTCCTCTCGAGCTCAAAGAAACTATAGCTGCCTGACAGCTATAGACCTGGATGGCCACAGAAAACTTACATGTTACAAAACAAGTTTACTGCCTGTTCTCCACACAAGTTTCAATCTTCTCCCTCACTGGCTTTGGTAAACTCCTGAATTCATTAACACACTAGTTTCAGCTCCTGTAACAAAGTCTCAAAAATAATAGTGATTGTAGCAAGGTAAGTTTCTTATTTCTCCCCCATTTTTGATACTTGGTTTAACATGCATGCTCCAGCTGCCATCACATTTGCTCTCTAACTAGCAGAACAGGGTCAGGGAGATGGGAAGTAAATACCTCTTCTTTGGAAGGGCAGGACACAGAAAGCACAGCTTTCACTTTAATTCACATCCCATTGGCCACATAGCCAACCTTGCTACTAGGAAAGCTGGTAAATATCCCTTCAGCTGGGTAGCTTTGTGTCCTTCTCAAGGACTGGCTTACAAAGAAGAAGGAAATAATATAGACTGGGAACAAACACTGATCCCTCTCACAGTCAATGCCATCAGAAACCTTCTCACACTCTTTCCTGTACTTCACTACTGCTACTGCCTTGCTTACATATAAATAGCCATTGCATGTAAATATACACTGGATGATACCTGATCCTGTTACCTGAGTGGGGTGGAAAAGAATACGTACACTAATTCAATGAGAAGCTATGGAAACATAAGTGGATATTACTAAGCCAAAGAGTCTAATAGACTTGAACAATATGATATGCTGGAAAAGTCAAACGTAAAAAGATTAGCAGCCAGGGAGTAGGATGAGCAGGCTGAGTGCAGAGGATCTGGGAGGCAGTTAAAGTTGTACATATGTATGATAGTGTGATAGTGAATGCATGTCATTAGATGCTTGTGAAAACCCATAAAACATTCAGCGCTGGAGAATGACTGTAAACTGTAAACGATGGACTTTTGAGGGCAATGGTGTGCAAATCTAAGTTCACTGATGGTGACAGATGTATACTCCGGAGCAGAAGTTGGTACTGGGGAGGTCATGCAGGTGTAGAGACAGAGCATATGGGAATGTTTGTGCTTTTCACTCAATTTTTCTGTGAAAGTGAACACAGAAAAACACTTAAGTTTATTTATTTAATAAAAGTGTAAATCCCTATATATAGGGATGCTATAAACACTTAATTTTATTTATTAAATAAAAGTGTAGATCCCTATATATAAACGTAAGGTGTCCATGTTATAAATCATTGTATAATAATAAAAGTATTTTCAAGTAGTCACTTCAATTCTATGGTGCTTATCTTCTGTTTTTTTTTTTTTTCATTGATACGTATAGACACTTGTAAGATATAAGAAAAAGCAAAAGAAGAAATTAATACTTTATATTATTTGATTGAATCACACACAGTGCTATCAATGTCCCTATTTGATTTACATATGTTTGTTTTAAAAGGGGTTAAGTACAATGCCAAATGCAGATTTATCCTATTAGAGGTAGACTAGATATAGAGTAGGTAGATTTTTAATCAAAGCCTGTGTGATGTTATTTCTGTGTTAAAAACAAATTTCATTTATGCCTGTTTCCTTATACTTTTTAAATTACATATTATAATACAAATATTGCATTTAAATACATATAAAATGTGATTGATACTTAAACTTTTAAGATAATTTTACACTGATGTGCAATATCACTGGAAGCAGAGAATGTTAGAGCTTAAAAGACCTTAGATGCTATTTTCTTTAGACTTCTCTCTGAATCCAGGAATCTATTTATAAAATTGAAGCAACAACTCAGCAGAAGCCAGTGTTAACTCTCCCACAGAAGACTTTCTTATTTGAAAGTAAAACAAATTAACAATAAACAAAAACCTAGTTATTAAGTTTGCATGTTACAGTCTCAGAAAATTAAAAGATTGCGAATGAAGAAGGGATCTTAGTTATAATATAGTTTAAACTTTCAACTGCATAATAAAGTGCAAGTTTTTATAAAAGAAGATTTAAAAACTAAGATTAGCACTTCATGCAACAACAAGGCATTTACCCCATGTTCTACAGATCTTCTTTTTCCCTTCAGAAAGGAAATTTCCACTCACTGAAAATGATCCATTATTGGTAATATTCTCAGAAAATGTAGTTTCCCAAAGTTTGGAACACGATGAGAAAATAACAAATGTCCTTGTGAACAGATAGTAAAGAGAGCTGATTATGGAAACCAGTGAAATTTTCATTGACACTGGGTTACTTGTAAGCCAGCTAGAATATGAGTTCTGACCAGTTCCATGTCTATGCTGAAGCACTTAATTATTGATTGAGTCATGGATGGTATTTGGTCAGGTGGTAATGAATAAATGAATAATATCACCCAATAACATGGCAGTTTTAATATGGTCAAAGCCAGATATACTTGTGGTCCTTCCAAGTCAAACAGCACTTCTAATGTTATTAGGTTAGCTATTTCGTTTTTGGCCTTCTCTGTAAGAGTGAGAAAGCGCTAAGTTTTTATATATGAAATAGGACTTGTTTCAAGGATGTAAGAGTATTTAGCATGTTACACTCAGAGTCTGTTTTCCCTACAAACTGAAAAAAATGTTTTTGCCCTTGTTTTCATGCAACATTTTGGGGATATATGAAGAGGTAGGGAATGTCATGGTGGAAGTAATAGTAATACTTCTTAAAAACCTGGGTTCATAAGACTCATTACAGTGCTTCTAGGTCCATTTTTGGCCAAGCAAAGAGGAAAGTTTTACCAGCTGATGGCCGTTTGATGACCTGCATGGAAAGAATTGGTCGACTTAGGGGAGCACACAATTGAGAGAAGTGATCACATCATTGAAGATGACATCATCCCTTGGCACAAGCTGGCATCCTGGGCATGGAGAGGGAGTTGTTCTCTCAACCCTGAATTTTCCACCCAGCTTACTCTAGTGGCTCACCAGAGGGCAGTGTGTGGTAATCGGCTCTACTGCTTCCTGCAATGGATGTCTCCTTTGAAAAACCCAGTATCAAATCATCAGAAGCAGAAGACAGCCAAGACAACCAATGATGGAAACTGTTTAGTTAGCTGTATTGATTTTATCTATGACCCCTACATGAATGTCTGATCATAGAGAACATAATCATCCACTACATGAAATGTAAATAATGTAAGTAATGAGTTTTTAGTAATTCTGATCTATGGCTTCAAATTTATAACAAAGGTCACTGAACCAAATTCTACTCTTTAGACTTCAAAATATGTTTTCTTATCCAAAGGTGGATGAATGACCTGCCCCCCACACCCCCATCTCACATTTGAATTCTTGGTTTTAATAATATACCTGTTAATCATTCAGTAAACAGTTATTGAACAATTGGGATATGGTATATAACAACAACAATTTAAAAAAAAAGCAACTCTACATCCTGCTCAAAAAAAGTTTGACATCTGTCAAAAGTTTAAAGTAGAAATGAAAATTAAATATTTTATCAAAATTTATACAAAGTGGGAGAAAACCTATGAGAACTTGGAGAATGGAGAGATGCAAGAGACTTCTGAGAAAGGCTTAGCGTATGAGTTGAATCTTGAAATTGAGGAAAAATCCATTTGGACCTATTGTGAGGGATGAAAGCACCTCCTACATACAGAAAGCACATGATGTGGAAAGTTAAGGAGTTTAGACAGGTAAAAGGTAGAAGAGCAAAACATCGTATAGGTTTTGAACAGAATTTTCTATTTAAAATTTTAATAAATGTCCTCATTTGTTTCTCCTGCATTTCACAGTTAATGAATGAAGTAGTTATCTCCTTCCCATTTCATATTGGAGGATGCTAGAGGGGTGTTAGCAAGAGATCCTTGTAAACATGAAATACTAGGCATACTCCAAAAACTGTTGCGATAAGGGGAAGTTGCTGGAGAAGTGATAGATTAGCATTGTGCACTAAGAAAACTGATTAACATATAGGATGGGTTGGATAAGCAAGAATCTAAAAGTAGAACATGAACACCAGTTACTTCAGTAATCTGTAGGCTTGGGGATTGGACCTGGGGTAGAATGGGAAGTAAGTAAGAGGTTCTATAAAAGCAGAATGAGTATGAGTAAAATCTAAGTGAATGCAGGCAGGGTAGAAAGGGAAAGAAGTCAAAATATAATTTGAGGTTTTGAGCTGAAATGGGAGGATGATGACTTCAGTCATTAAAATATGGATCCACACAAGCAGGCCAGGGAAAGAAATTGATAAATTTATAAAAACCTTATATAGAAAAAAAAACCCTAGTCAAAATTTTTTATGAAGCCTACTTCTCTTTAGATCTTTTCTAAACAAATTCAGGTGAATCTGGAGGAATCATTATCGTGACAACCTTGAAAGTCTATGGAAGCAAAAAGTTTTTGTTTTTTAAAAATGTTTTGAAATTTTTAATTGTGTAGATGTATATGAAATGTTTGTGTACTCAAAAATAACAGACTTGAATGACACCATCACATTAATAAGAGGAATTGAAAATATTCCTCTTACTGAAGGCAATTATGGTTGCTAAATTTTATTATTAAAATTTGTTAAATATACCAATGTTGCCAAATGGTGAATTTCTGTTTAGTAAAAAAGAAAGGCTTGCCACCATTCACCAATACAAACATGTTCTATGCCTTCTTCCTTTCTATAGAAAAAAATATGATGAGTACTGCAGGCACCCAAAATCCTGTTGAAGAAACAAAAAGAATAAAACATAGCTTTTTTAAATATTTTAATGTACCTTTCATATTAATGAAAAATGTTGCTAGAGTCCAGTTTGCTCAAACACATTGTAATATCTTTTCCCACCTTGGTTGATAGCTAAAAAAACCAGAGAACAAACTGTGAAAGAGACTTCCAGTTGAAGTGCCTGCTTTTGTGACAAATGCTTCAATCAATCCTATAGAAAGTCTGGAGTTGCCTTGAGTTCATCTGTCAGTTTTCTGTTAAGATTAAATAAATGACATCGTTAGTGGCATGGACTTGTTGCTGGGCCACTAAATAGAATCTAGTTGTACATTTTCTGCATTGAACTGAGTTCTGTCATTCTATCTTTCTCTTTTGACCATTGAAATATTGGCTAATCAGATAGCTCTTGTTCATACTTGTGATACGTATAAGTTTGATTTTCTTTTTCTTTGTAAACACAGAGGAATCTTCTACCTTAGTCTGGACCTCTCTTCAACCATTACCCAGACCTACATATGTCTATTTAGAACAAAAATACACCTTTTTGTGTTGATGGGTTATTGTACATTCTGTTGTTAGGGTATTTCTTCTCGTTAGAATTCAAGACTTTGTACCACTTTTTTATTCACTTTTTTTTAGTCACCTCCAAGGGCTAATGCACTAGATGAAGCCCTTTGAGTTCAACACCAGCAGGCACATGAGGTGAGCTTCTCAAAAATGGATACCCCCACAGTGTTCTGCAATTATTCCTTGTCTTGTTTGTATACCACTACAGGAATGTCAGCCATGTGAGGAGCGGGATGGCGTCTACTTTACGAAGCCCTCTGAACTCTCCACTGGCTTGTTAAAAACCAATAGGTAGTAAAAACATCAAATAATGTTAGGGTTTCTGGAAGTGGGCAAGGTCACAATTTTAGCTGGTGTTTCACCAAAGCGGGGAAAGGAGGTACAGGAAATGAGACTCGTTTTTCAAGTATTAGAAGCATAAGCATAATTAAAAATCACTGTCCTTCCTTCCCATAAATATCTTGCCAACCCATCTCCATTTGTGTGTGTATATATTTTTAATGACTCAACTGTGGTAAACCATGCATAAAGTGCACCATCTTGATGGACTCTGAATGCACAGTGCATGTATCTGGCATGTGCAATGACATTTGTGCCCATTGCTGTGTGCCCAGAATTACCTTCCATCACCAGAATGCTTCCATTGTGAAAAACTGAAACTCTGTCCCCATTAAACAATAAATCATCCCCCAGCCCCTGAAACTACCATTTTGCATTCTATGTCTATGATGGTGACTACTCTAAGTGATTTATATAAATGAATGAAACAAAATATTTGGCGCTTTTGTGTGTGTGTGTGTGTGTGTGACTGGCTGATTTTACTTATCACGATGTCCCCAAGGCCCATACAAGTTTTAGCATGTATCAGATTTCCTTCCTTTTTCACAACTGGATAATACTTGTGTGTGTGTACACACACATATACCACATATGTCACATATATGTGCACACCACATTTTACTTGTCTACTTTATCTGTCACCAAGCATTTAGGCTGCTTCTGCCATATGGCCATTGAGAATAACAGACTAGAAACAGGAAAATGCAAGTATCTCTTAGAGCTGCTCATTCCAGTGTCATAGTTCACACCCAAAGGTGGAGTTATTGAGTCACGTGGAAATTCTATTTTTAATATTTAAGGAAAGTGTCACACGTTTTCCTGTCGTGACTGTGCTGTTTTATATTATCATGGTGCACGGGCTCCAAGTTCTCCACATCTTTGCTAAGTTTCATTTTCAGTTTTTGATAGTAGCCAACTTAATTTCATTTTAATTTCCTTAATGATTAGTGCTATTACACATCTTTTCACACACTTATTTTTCATTTGTATTCTATCTTTGGGAAAATAACTACACATATTTTTGCCCACTTTAAAAACTGGGGGGTGTAAGTTTCTTTTTTTAATTGTAGTCCTTTATATGTAATAAATATTAGTCTTATATGAGGTACATAATCTTTAAATTATTTCTTCTGTTCTGAAAGTTATCTTTTTACACTGTTAATAATGACCTTTGATACAAATAAGTTGTAACTGTATCCATTTTTTTGTTATTACTAATGCTTTCAATGGCATATCCAAGAAATCGTTACCACATCCAATGTCATGAAATTTTACTCTTATGCTTTGCTCTTTGGCTTTATCATTTTAACTCTTAGTATTTAGGTTTTTAATTCTTTTGAATTCATTTTGTAGACGATGTAAGGAAGGGCCCAACTTCATTTGCACATAGTTTCCAGTTATCTCACCACCATTTGTTGAAAAGACTCTTATCGTCGTATTTCTAGGATTTCTTTTGGTTTATTTTGGTCTGTTTCTTTGCTTAGTTTACCTATTGGGTATTTTTCTTTCACCTTCTTATTTATGTCTCTAGCATCACCTCCTCCATTTCCATCCATATTGTGTCAATAAAAATATTTCATTTTTTTAAAGCTGAGTAGTAATCCATTGTGTATGTAGACCAAAGCTTCCTGATCCATCATCTATGGTTAGCCACTTGATTACTGTAAATACTGTTGCAATGTATAGGGGAGTGCAAGTTACCCTTTGAGTTAGTGTTTCTGGATTTTTAAGGATAAATACCTACGAGTGGAATTGCTAGATCATATGGATCTATTTTTAATATTTTGAGGACCTCCATACTGTTTTCCAAAGGGACTATACCAGGGACAATCACATCTTAGGCAGGGGACCTATTTATCAGGATATAAAGATATTCTTGGGGTCCGGGGGAGAGAATGAGGGTCCACACTATATTTCAATGCAACTGAGAAGAGAGGGACAATATGAGGCATATTTAATTGGTTCAAATAATAAATATGGTGGTCAATTTCTGTGGGGCTTAAGAGATAGAGGACATAGTTGAGAATTACATAGAAACATTTACCTTGAATGACTGTGTTAAGGATAGATTTTTAATTACAACAGGAAATTAAAGTTGAAAACCAGACTGATGGAATTTAGACAGTAATTTCAGTTTGGAACTTACTGAGTTTGGGATATATGCAGGAAAAAGAGGTGAAGATGCCAATTAGACAATTTGAAACATAGAGCTGTATCTCAAGTTTGGGGGTAGAGATAAAATTTTAACTATTAGTAAAAAAAAAAAAAAAAAAAACATTGGATTGTGTTCCCCAGAGAGAAAATATAGTGAGGAGTGATGAGGACAGAAAATAGAAGTACGACAGGAGAAAATATAACAAAGTGATGGAGAAGTAATGATGGAACAACTGGAATTAGAAAAAGCCCAGTCCCATGTCACAACATTTAAATTAGGAGATAACCTTTTTTAAAATGAACTTTCCTAATTTAGAGAAATTTTTATAATAAAGTAATGGTCAAGGGCAGACAGAAAAGAGCCCATGCCTATTCCATGATGGGCAGCCTCAGAGAAAGCCAGATTACTGGAACTTTGCAAAGCATCTATTAGAGTGAACTTACTAGAACTTTTATATGAAATAGCTCACAGCACCAAGTTTCAGTAGCAACCAAAAACTGAGGAATCTTGATTAGAAAATTTAAGATGTATCTTTCAGATAAGTTACAAACTGCTCTCTCGTTTTTTCCTCCAATTTTATGAAAAATTTTACTGAAGTATAAATTCAGGATGGTTTCACTTATACGAGGAATAAAGGAACCATATAAGGGATCAAGAAAAAATCATCATAATAATAAATTTTAAAAAAAATTAATAGGCAGCTATAAATCAGAGACATTCTGCAGGGAGATGAAGGGAGAGGGATCAGGATAGTTGAGGGAAGAGCACAAAGGACTATGGTGATGGTGCACGGGGTGAGTTAATGGCAGGGATTTTTTTTTTTTAAAGATTTATTTATTTGTGCATACAGAACTGGGGTACAGGCCAGAGGCTCAGGGG
>NW_004567137.1:2235529-2252110 GCF_000260355.1 Condylura cristata
ATAATAAATTAAATAATAAAAAATTCAAGGAAGTGCACAGATCATAAATATATGGGTCCACAAATCTTCACAAAGCAACCGATGAAGAAATCACCTACTAAAATCTCAAACAGAACCACCATTTGAGTTCCCTTCTTTCTTCTACCCTGCCCCTCCACCAAACTCAGCCACCACCCTCCCAGCTTTGTTGTCTCCATACTTCTCTGCATTTTAAAACACAATGTAACTATCAAGTTTACTATTTTTAAATACATCAGGAACATAGTTATATACAGAAGTTACAAGAAAAGGCAGTAGCCTTACTGGTTTCCACATTCCTCAAGTCTAGCGGAGATCCTGAAGGATCGGAGTACTACTCAATTAATTAAATGAAAGGCTAGATTTTCATAATCAATTGCCTTACTACTGACCTTCCTACTCCCCAAAGCTTGTAACATCTCAAAACCATTGTAATTACTTTGGAGTGAAATCACTCTCACTACAATGTTTGGGGTGGTGAGGTAGAGGGATAAATAACATGGCAAGAAACATACTTCACAAAAACATAGCATTATTCTTTGATTTCTAGGTTAAGAGCTATCTTTTAGCTTGCCCCTTCCTTTGATATTTGTATCAGATCCTGTTTGTTATTTCTAGCACACCTCAGGACAGCCTCCTAACAACCTTCTGGAATAGTCAGTCAATTCTGCAACTCATTAGCAAAATCCCTGACTCATTTTTCTACTTCAGGCCCTTTTATAGCTGTAATAAATGTAGCTGTTCCTATTAATAGCCAGATCCTTAAGAACTAGGAGTGATGTGAACCCTTAAATCATAAAGATAGATCCTAAAGTCACACACTCTAGCTACAATTCCAAATAGTTATTTATTTTTACAGTAAAATACATTCATTTATAGTGAAAAACAGCTGAGCAGAAATCTGATTTAAAAAGCAATTGTCATGGATTTCATACAGCTCTGTTAATTGCCTGCCATTCCTTCCACAATTCTCTATTTCATTTGATCTGATACCATTAAAATATTAACCTCAAGGAAGCTTACAGGGATTCAAATGTTTAGGATTAAAACCATAAGTTAAAGTTGTTTCTTTGCCCATGCTGCTCCATGCTTGTTCCTAACAAAGGCAAAGATTAAATAGAATCCTTTTTTACATTTGGATGGTGCATTAACATCACTTTGCTGAACAGTATGTCCATCACAACAAAGCAAAGAGATTACTTTTTTGAATGGAGATAGAGATACAATTTTTTTTTCTGTTAGGGAAAAGAATTCAAATCCTTTTTTTGAACAGCTAGATTATACTGTTATTATAAAACACTCATTTGTGAGCATAAGGATCACTGTTATCAAAAACAAGGCAAGAACACTGTTGTACAGTGCTATTTTTGCTGTAATAAGCTAACAGGAGGGGAAAAATCAGCTATAAAATATCCCACAGCTCTAGGAAGAATAGATTTTTTGAACTGTAGGTATTTTATATGGAAAAATACCAACTGGTAATTCTAGATATTCTACTGTATTTATCATTCAAACTCTATCTACTTTATATGGAAAGCACAGATATAGTTGGTCATTGAATCAAATATAAAAGCACAAAAGTCAAGAAATATAAAGGGGAAAAGGCAGAACCAGAATCTCTGAGGTCAGGATCACTATGGATTTGTTTTTTTAAAAAAAAAAATAGCTTTGAGACCCTCCCTGGTGGCGCAGCGGGTTAAAGCACAGCCCTAAGAAGCTAAAGCCACTTCCGTATGAGTTCGATTCCCTTCTGCCTCAGAGACGATCCACATGGAGTGGCAGACCTCTCCTGACCCGCCCGCTGCTCCCCTCAGCAGTGTACACTTCGTTGATCTGCCTGTTCTGCTCCCTTCTCTGTCTCTGGTGAATCCTCTCACCTTCCACATCTCTGGCCTGTACCGCAGTTCCATATGGAAAAAAAAAATTTTTTTTAATTAAAAAAAAAAAATAGCTTTGAGTTTCTTGGTGACCAAGTCAACAACAATGAGAAGAATTTACAAGCTACACAGGTTTTGTTTATACAATAAAAAGAAACACACTACTTAGAAAAACTTCTTTCCAGCATTAAGCTCTAAAACTGTTATATGAATCTTCATATTCATCAAACAGAACTAAAAGGCAGTTATTTTTAAAAATAGAGATTATGTAAAAGTTTCTGAACTACTAAAGACATTATGGAAATTTACATTGCAGAATTTAAAATAGGTTGTGGTAATTTCAAGGCAATAAAAATTTTTAAATTATTAGCTGGTTTTCTCATCAATTTAAAAAATCAGTATATACCTTTATATATCATTACATTTGCAATAATTTTCTTAAGAAGGAAAAATTCTAAAGTAATGGGGGGTTAAGAAAGCAAGAAATGAGAGGTTGGCATTAATATTTATTGAACAATTCATTTTTGCTGACTACTGTACCCTTGTTAATATTTTTTTGGTTTCCTTTTCTTGGATTTATGATGCATAAAATGATGAGTAATTTAGGAAATTATTCTAAATGGTTTTGAATCAGTACAGAAAGAAATAGGACCCATATTTCCTATTCAGTCTCCTAGTTTTTCCTTGATCTCTTAAAATATGTAGTTTTATAAAGTATATAAATTTCAAATGTACTTATCAAGACAAAAAGCCTTTCATGCATATGACAAAATACTACCTTTTTACCTGGAGAAATAAGAGACTTGCAGCTAAATATACCACTGTCCTCCTCTAAATTGTTTTAGAGATAATTTTTAATTATTTCTGCAAAGAAAATATTCGTTATTATTTTAATTACATTTATAATTATTATATTCACTATTTGTATTTTTGAAGTAGAAAAATATTTTATCCATGACAGTAATGAAGGAGACAGCAATGCTTTTCTTCTTTCTCTAAAAACAGGAATTTTTATGTCCTTATTGTACTGTTGTTTCATCAGATATTTTTTAGACTTTTGATTTTCATCACAAACTGCTACAACAGAATCTGAGTATACAAGATTCTTAAGCCCAAAACACTGCAGGGGAATTAGAAACGGTACTTATAAACTACCTAGGGTGCAGCAAACTTCTGGCAATTAATTTCAATTAAGTTATTTACAAGGTGTGCCCCTACTAACTTGTGCCCAGATGTTTCAGTTGGCAAAATGTGATGGCCACCAATGTAGTCAATTTCAGTAACAATCACTCATTGATGGAACTTTCACACTGAATTCACAGCACCTTCGTAACATTAGCACATGATGTCATCACCCTTTGCCTCATCATAACCGTAAAAACGCCTCTACGAGTTGCAACAAATTACTGCAGGCGATGGCTGAGCTGGAGATGTGGTAGTGAACACCTGGGCTGGCTCAAAATCTAGCAGCTTTCAAAGTTTCGTTACCAGATGTTTGTGGAACAACTTATGCATGTATGGAAAACATACTGTTTTTTTTTTTTTTTCATTTGCATGAACGATTACCAGATCTATAGAAGTAGTGGAAACACATGTTTCATGAAAAGAAAGTCAGCTAATAAGAATTTATTAGGGAAATGTGTGTCCTAAAGTCATCATGGTTATTCTGAAACACTTTGAGTTGAATCTGCAGAACTGATTCTATGCAATTATTAGTTTATGTATAATAAAATACATCTTCACAAATGAGGTGAGTAGTAAAATGATTACTATTTGGGAGACGAAAATAAAAACTTAGGAAGTTTCCTTAATATTAAAACTAAAAATCAGCTATTTAAATGTTTCATTGAATGTAATAACTTTGTATATTTTAGAATAATAGTCTTTTAATAAGTTTTATCTTACTTTCTTAAGTGTCTGTATTCCTAGAAAAAGGCATTGTTTAAAATTGCCTTATATGCTAACTTTTGCATCTATTTGGCATACTGACTTTAGCACATTTTTTGAAAAGTATACTTTGTGATTCAAATAATAGTGTTAGAAAAACACTATTATGTCATCTCAAAAATGTATTATGTACCTATAATGAGAATATGAATAGGAAGAAAACTATTATTAATGTTTGATGGGTCTCTTAGCATAGTCTTATTTTCAATTCAACAAAAAAAATGATGATTCTTAATTTTTAACTAAGCGAAATGTTATTCCTCTTAAAAATTAACAGGGCTCCCCTTTATTAAATGATTGTTCCCATTGTAATTCACTGTATTTTATATAGGGACCTGGAAAGGACCACATTTTCCTCCCTCTGGGCAACTGCAAGAAGTTGTTAAAACTTTTAACAGCTGTCTGGTAACTGTTAGATTCTCAGTGAATTCATTTAGTTCAAAAGAAGTCTAAATATAACCAGGTGTTAAATATATTAAGTCTTGGATAAAACCAAAGACTATTCTATTTGGGATGCATTTTTAGGATTTGATGAATACATTATGTTCCTAAAGACCAATATAAAAAAAAAATTTATGTTACTCACTAAATGAACAGGTAAGTGAAAGCTATAAAAGGAAATGTTGTGGCTCATTTAAGAAGCAAACTTTTTGACCATTTTTCTGGGAAATGATAAGGACACATTCCCATAAAAGACCGGGTCACTATAAAGGTACAAACCTAGGGAAGCTCTAGAAGCAAGCACTCTAAAAAGCTCTTTGCTGCTTTAACAGCACTTTTTGCACTACCTGAGGACTTAGCTTGCCTTGCCTTCTTCTCTGTCCAGAAGCCCCTCTCCCTTCCACCCCAACCAAGACCCCCAGGGAGTTGTCAGGAGCCTCTGGGTATATACAGAGGCCCTCACAGTCCTCTGTGACTGGAAGGACAGAGGTATACTGAGAACTGCTACAAAGCCACATTTTCTCATTCCCAGTCTGTTGTAAAACTTGGTTCCAAGGGTGTAGGGGTGCAAGAATCCCACATGAATATCATCCCCTTGTTTGTTCAGAAAATGTAAATGGCTCACTTCTGACTTTTTAACCCAACTGATGCTGAAGGACTAATCTAATCTAAACCCAAAGCCAACTCACAGAGAACCTCTTAACGCCTGTGTTAAAAAGGAGCTGCAATTTGTTTTTAGTCCTTGGGACATTTTTACACTCCCATTAAATAAAAGAAATAATCACAAAGGAAATTAAACCACAAAGAAAATATGTTAAAGCTATGTTTTAATGTCTGACCTAAATATATAAAACAAAGGAAATACATGGTTGTGGTTAGAACTGGTCATGCAGCATCTGCTGCATTTATAGCACTAGGCAACGTGCTAACAAGATGTCAGGCAGAGTCTCGAGCCATATTTACTCAAAGCCTCAAAGTGACAGTTTTGGGAGAAGCATGAAAGAGTCCCTGAATTATTCCAGTGTTCTTCATTGAAAGTAAAACTTTCAGGTGGTTGGAAAAAACAGTAGGGGAGGGAAGGTCAGAATTGGTGACTTAGGTGATGTTTTTTGATCTTATGATCACCTCTACAGACAAATGCAATTTGTACTGAACCAAACTGAACATCCACAGGCAGACCAAGCTCAGCCTCTGCAGACAGTTGGGTCATTCTGATACCCAGTTCCCATACCCAAAGCACTGGACAGTACAGGAGTCCAGCACCGGCACCCCAGGTGCCTTCAGTAATCTGACTTCTTACTGTATGTTTGAGGTAATTTGCCACCTTTAAGCTCAGTTCCACATGATGCCCAGATAAGATAAACGGAAACAAGAAATACCAATGAGTCCACTTCAACTTGCAGTCTTAGACATATTAGATCCAATGATAAAGTGGAAATCACTCACTGTCACATTATTAAAAGGTGAACATGACACTTTATTATTCCCCAGAGGCATTGCACAGTTGGTAGGATCTTTAGCCAGCATACTGCTGAATATATTGAGTGCTAAACATCAGACATGCTTTTTGTTATCTAATCAGGTAGATAAACATCCTCACACCCCAAGAAAGTGACTAAGCAAATCCACCACACTTGGAAGACAAGGTCTTGTTTAAGACAGCACACTGAGTCCACTCCTAGGAAGGGAAGTGGACTGCTGCTATTCTCTTGGCATGCATGTTACAGGAATTTATAAATGTAAAAATTTATAAAAGTTTGTTTTTGTTGAAACAGCATTTTGATACTATCAAAATGTCTTAAGTCTTTGTAAAAAAATTTTTTTTCACATGTCTTTTCTCCCCTAATTGCATTTCTTCTTTCCCTACTAGCTACAGATGAGCTGATTATGTGGGGGAGTATTTAGGATCAAAAACAACTGGGAATTGTACAAGTAGAGTAGAAGAAAGCGAGATGGAGTTCTTTGTTGAAGCACTTACTTTTCATCACCATTACATTTGGCCTTGTTTGAAACGGCACCAAAGTCAGCAGCAGTCTCAAGCTTTATTTACCCCAATACATCCGTGTAGACAGGAGCTAGCCATCATGGAAAGAAGCCAGTATGTTCTTTGGTGTTCGGAGACGTCTCACCAGGTAAGCCTTGAGATCTGTACCAAAACCTTTACTCAACAGCTGTTGAGGTCCTGAGAATGCACAGAAAAGCTCAGGGACAAAATTAGACTTGGTAGTTTCCTGCCCCTTCATTAAATTTAAACTGCTTTCTGCAGTGACAGGGCTCCAATTAGCAAAGGAGTTCAAAGGAAATCCTACTGCAAACTATAATCGCAAGCTCTATCGTAAGATTTCACGCAGTCCCGGGTGTACAGAGTAGTCTTAAGTCAGCCTTCCATATCAACCTTAACAGTGACCAATTTAATTCATATAAATCATGAAACCCGAGAGAGGAAGTTTCTTTGTTGAGATTTTTCCAAGTAGACTAATTCAGATATATGAAACACACATAAATGCAGTTCTGGGGAGAGACAACTTTTCTTTGTTCAACAAGAAGTGTTCTTCCCACAAAGGCTGGGCCCAGAATTTTCACCCACGTACAATAAATACTAACCCCAAATAATGTTGGCATGTGACAAGCATTTCCTACATATTTGATGTTCTCCAATAGAAATGAAGAGAGTAGAAAAAGATAGTAACGCACTTTATGACATATTCATGGAGCTTCCAAATTTTCAGTGTCTTGAATCTTTTCAAAGCACAGCATACAACAATCTCTTCAGAACGTCACTTAAAATTTGTTCCCCTTTCCCTCTACTTAAAATTAGTATGGGCCATCCATTTTAAGTCAGCATTTTCAAAAAGGATCAACTGAAACTTGAACAGGCAGAAGGAAAAATGTTTCCACTTCTACCAGACTTAAAAGAAGCTGGGCATCTTTTCGTATTTTTCTTATTAGGATTGTAATAGAAAACATCTGCAATAATTTAGTAAATTAAATACATTAAAACAACAAATAAAAGAGGCTGTAATGAATAAAATGCAGAAGACCCCATGTGGTTGCCTGTTCTCTTGACAAGCAGCACGGTCAAGTAGCTCGAGCCGCAAGTAAGTGTGTTGGGAGGAAATATGCCAGTGCACAGGATGGGGAGCTGCTGTGTGCTAATATGAAGCCGACTTTTATTTATGTCATCACCTTTGCAGCCGAATGTTCTATTCAGCGCCTTCTCTCCAGGGTTCTGACTTTGAGGGAACAGCCATTCCCTAATTTCCTCTTTCCTTTGTCCTTCTGTGGGCCTGCCAGTTCTCTTTTCTGTTTGTTTGTTTCCAGCTTCAGAACTATTGCCTTTATCCAAGCTGTTATGACCTACCTTGATTACAGGAGATTTTGAGTTTCATATTGTTTTTGCCTTCCAATTTCATCTTTTTACAGCAGGCAAGTACCTTGTCTCAAGCAATGCACATAGCTCTCAAATAGGAGCACTTTATAGAGACAGACAACCATAGTGGAGAAGACTGAAATTCATTGCCCTGGTACTTAAGGTTCTTTCTCATCAGGTCTTTCTTAAACTACACATTTTTCATCTTTGAGATTCCACCACAGTCTCTTAGCCTCATTCAGGTTTGGTTTAAATTACATTCTCATTTTGCACATATTTGTGGTCCACCTCTCCTGCCTTTGTTCATACTGGTCTCCCAAGAATGAAAGATAGTCTACTTCTTTCTTAACAAACAGGCAGCAAACTCAAGTGTCTGAAGTGAAGCAGGAATGTATTCATGGTGGTAAGTACTAGCATCAAACATGAAGGATGGCTACAGAGAACAACCCAACCAAAAGAACAACTGTCCTGTGAAGGCATTCGAATTAAGTTGTTTTTAAAAATATGCTGACACAACAAAACTGAAGTAGACCTGATTTGGTCTGAAGGCCACACATTTTTAACCTCTGAGGAATTATCATCATTATCTTCTTTAAGAGTCATTAAAAATAGGTCTTCTTGGAAAAGATAAATATTTGATGGTCTCAATTCTCTGCAGAATATAAAGAAACCAATCAAAAGATCATGAAAAAGACAAAACGAGCAAGCTGACCATAGAGCTGAGATATACAGCAAGGAAGGGACAGGAGGAGTTCAAACAGGGAAGGCCAGAACACAAGGGACTGTGGTGATAGTTCACAGATGATATGGTGGCAAGAGAGTTATGGAGATGCAGCTAAGGGAAGAAACCCATTACTGTACAAAAATGAATAATGATATAAGAAAATTAGTTTCTAAAAATTTGCCTTCTTCAAAAAATCTCGGTTAAAACTTCCATCCATTGGTTCACTCATAGCAGGAGTATAATGACTAGGTGAGAAAATAATAAGAATAATGAACAGCCATATACTAGAGACATTTTGTGGGGGTGGAGTGGGGAATGGGATCAAAAACGGGGGGAGGGAGGGAAGTACACAGGATTATGGTGATGGCACACGGGTGACTTGGTGATGGGAAACCCATGGGGATTACAATTGAGATGAAAAAAAAAATGAACAAAATGATGTAAAAATAAACTGTTATTAAAAAAAAACCTTCCATCCTTACTCTTCATTTTCCATTTTTTCTATCATTTACATGTAGTTTGGTTTACACTGTTTTCATTTTGCTATTTTACTTATCCATGAATAAGCCATTTTATCAATTATTTTGGAAAGATTTGGGGAAAGCAAAGGCTTTTGATCTCTTATTCTAAAAATAATTTCCCTTCACATGTATTATAAAAATAAGTTTATTGCATATAAAGAAGTGATGAATCATTATACTGCCACAGTAAGATCGGGAAAATTGTCTAACTTAAATCTAGGGCTTTCTCTAGTTTCTGAGAGAGAAACAAATGAGAAAGTAGGGATAAGGGGATGGTGGGATTCAGAGCCATATCAAGCAAGACAAGATGGTACTTGGTGTAACTTCACGTTAACGTGCTGTTAAGAAAGCTAAGTTGCATATGAAAAGAGCACTGGACTGGAAATTCTCACTCCATAATTTTGGGCAAATCATTGAATATTTTGGGGAATATTTCTTTAGTGATAAATGCTATGACTTGGGTGGAGTGAGGCAAGGTACATGCAGCTTATCTGGTGGACATACTGTAGAATATCTGTTTATTCCCTAAAAATCCCCTTAAAGAGCTCACCCCCCAACCTGTCCACCCCAAACTACCAGTATAAATTCCTGGAAGCTATCTTTAGACAATCTGATCCTCATGTCAACCTAAAACTAATCAGACGATGAGCAGACAATCAACGTCCCTTGCCCAGGGGGCTGAAATCCTGGTGGAACAAGATTTGGTATTTAGAACTGTTGGGGCATTCAGTGTGATAGGAGATAAACTTGGGCCATATTCAATCTTACTGGCCAGCATTCAGAGGAAGCAGGTTGGAAAAATAAGAAGGAAATAGAGATAAGGGGTAGAACTGGCCAGGGCTCCAGCCACCCTTCCCGTTACCAGCTCTAGTCATTCTGCTTTTTGTTACTGGCAACCAACAGTGTTAATCTTTGTGATTCCTCTCTGCCCTGCAGCTCAGTGGAGCTATTCATTGCAGTTGTCTCATCTGTAAGATGGAGGCTGGGAGTAGGAAAGCAGTTAGCACAGCATTCATTTTGGTACAGAGAAGGCAGACTGATCATAATGACACATATTTCTACCTAAGGTGACAATATGGAGTTCAGGGAAAAAAAAAAAAACCTACAGGGTGTACAGGGTGGTGAGGATTACTGAGGTAATATCTGAAAGAGGTTTTAAGTCTCCCAAATATAAGACTCATGGATTGAAAGCATTGTCTGTATCTTCTTTCTTTTTATACTTGTAAGGAACCTGAATATGTACTACACAACTGTCAAGAAATCACCACAGACATGCTCCACTTTGAATTTGAATGCTCCATTTTGAAAAAGAACGCTGATAGAGAAGATTTAAAAATTAATAGTTGAGGGCCCTCCCTGGTGGCGCAGCAGGTTAAAGCACTGCACTAAGAAGCTTAAGCCACTTCTGCATGAGTTCGATCCCCACCCCAGAGGTGATTCACATGGCGTGGCAGACCTCTCCTGACCTGCCCGCTGCTCCCCTCAGCAGTGTACTTTGTTGATCTTCCTATTCTGCTCTGTCTCTGGTGAATCCTCTCACCCGCCTCATCTCTGGCCTGTACCCCAGTTCTTTTTAAAAAATTAATAGTTGCTTTATCAAATGGACTCAGTAAACAGAAATTAGACACCCTGACATGCTGAGCTGAAGGACAATATTGTTTGGTTGTTTGCAATTTCAGTTTTGGCGGACTTTCTAGGGTCATGAAAGAAGACAAGGGTTTATTAACGCAAAGACTGGGTAAATACAAATGAGACTGTGCTCTTGGGAACAGCAAAAGATGAGAAGAACCTGATATGAAAGAACTGTACCCCAAAGCAGAAATTTGTAGTGGACACCAAAATCAGAGCATCTTTCTTTGGAAGGGAACCTCTTTACTTTCTTTTACCTTAACATTCAAGAGATGGAGGAGAAAGAGAAAGGAGATGAGGGAGGATGGGGTATAGGGGGAGGAAAGGAAAAAGGATGGAAAAGGCAGAGAGGGAACAGGAAAAGAAAAGAAGCAGAAGCAGGAAAGAAGAAGAGGGTGAAAGAAAGCCAGCTCCCCTGTGAATAGAAGCTTCTCTTTTCATAGTCATATTTCTTTGAACTCATTCATCCTGATGTCATCATTCCCACCCACCCCCCTTTTTCTCTCTCTTGACCCCACTGCAATTTGACTTCTTTGCTTTGTTTCCAGAAAAATGTCCCTAGGACAGCCTTCACAGACCCTGCAGCTACAAAATTGCATGGGCACTTTTCAATTATTATCACAGGAGATCATTAATAGAATTAAATCTCTCCTGAACACCATTAATAAAAACTGCTTTTTCGACTGTCCTTTAACTTAGTATTCTTGCATCTGCCTTTTCTCCCCATGCTGTCCCTCAATAACAGCTTCATCCAGGCCTGGAACGTCAGGCAAGGTTTGACTCTTGTCTTTAGCACAGACCTTCAGATTTGTATTTCTAGAATCCTAATAGGCAGCTCTATGAGACATATCACAAACACCATTATGATAATCCATCCAAAATGAAATTCTCTTTTATACTCTCCAAATATGCTTTGCCTTTTTGTGGGCCTTTTCTCTTTTCTGTGGGTTGTTCAGGTCAAAAACTTCAGGATTGTTTCCTCTGTTTTACATGTACAATCACTCAAGAAGTCTGGTTGAATCCACGGCTGTCTCTGAAATCTCCTCTGCAACCCTACTTCAATACTGTCCTCATTTTCCCACCTTCCTTTCCCCTGAATCTATAATCTACATTATAGATGCCTCTGGGTACACAAAACCAGCCTTGGGTTTCTCTATTTAACACATTTTGATGACTTTGTATCTCTGAGGAAAAAGCAAATCAGTATCTTTCCTTGATGAACTTTTGTGATCTGGCTGCTTCTTCCCTGTTATTTAATCTCCTTACTTTCCCTGACTTACTCCCCCTGGGTCAGCACTGTGCTTGCAGGTTCCAAAGGGTGTCAATCTATTTCATTTGTCCATGTGTGGGGACAGATGGAACACTATTCTTGTGTGCCTGTAAACTCCTTCTTAGTCTTTGAAATTTATAATCAGCTCCATTTATAACTCCAGATGACCTTTTTCACTCATAAAGCAGAGTTACATCTCCATGAGTATTTCTCACAGGTAGTTTAAAACATGAGAACAAGTCTCATCAATTCTCCAGCCCCCTGAGAAATGGCTTACTCATCTTTATTTCAGTGTTTCAGTGTCTTAAACTAACTAACCACATACTGTGTACTTGATACATGTTGGTTGAATAAAGGACAAATGGATCAATGCAGAAAGTGATGGCAGAGCGAGAACAGCTGAAAATGATGAGAGAGGCAGAGAAGCTGGGTGGACATGCTCCTTTCCTACACCATTTGGACTATATGTAATACCTTGCAGCTATTGTCTTAAGTGTTTAATTTAAATGTTTAATTTAAGTTTCAGAAAAGCAGAGATCTGCATAATTTAGCAAAAGTTTGAAAGCCAAGCTTCTGCCTAATCAAAGAAGTAGTTTCATAAGACAATTATCTGAACTAATCTGAAGGGGGAATTTTTGTTTGTTGTTACCAGCTGACAAAATAATGAGGTCTAAATTTTTCAGACAGAATTCTCCCACCAGAAATATCTGGAAAATAGTAACCAATTTCACAGCTTGTGGGGTCAATTCTGCCCAGGGAACAAAACATGGACATGCGTCACCTACTTTGCAAAAACCCTCTAGCAGGCCTGCATCCACATGCCTGCCTCTGACTTTATAAGATCCTGTACGTGACAATAAACACATCGGCTGTGTGTCTAGACTACGAGGTCATATTCAGAAACTTATGACTTCAACAGGGGTGGAGATTGTGGGGGAAGAGAGAGCCTACTTCGGGTGAACTTCTCAACAGAAAAGGCACTTGTGTGTTCGTGCGAATGAGGAACAAGGAAAGAAGCATGTTAACAAAAGAATGACTTGTCATTATTCTGGGAACTATGGAGAGTTAGGAACTTAATCCAATGCCTGGATCACTGTAATGATGGACATAGCTTTTCAAAAAGGCAATTTCTAACTCTTGGATGAGAGAGAGATGAAGAATAAATATCAAAAGTACACATTAAGATAAGCTTGAAAAGACAAGTCCACATAAATAAAAATGTTCTTCTTTGGATAATATGTGATATCAGATTGAAAACACAAGCCAGAAGGATATTTCTCTGAATGGGAAATGGAAATAAAAGGACTTCCAGGAGCCACAGGCCTGGAAGAAAGACTCTTTTCCTTAAACATTTTTATACTGTTCCCTCCTCCTCCCTTGCCTTACCCAATTGGGATGCAGCTCTTCCTCCTTTGATGTGGATTATTTATTCATATGTTCCCTGATATGTTTTATCATTTTATTTATGCCAACTTTCTCTTTTAATTTGGGGTGAATTTAGCAACTCCAGAAACCAGAAGCAACAGGCCCAAGTACAGTAGAATTCCACTAAATGGCAAGTCATTAAAATAAAAAAGATTAGCACTACTTTGTATTATTTTTAAATTCCCAGCCAAGCTATAAAAAATGACTCCATTAATATTTCACCCAAATCCTTAAATTATCAATTTTCAGTTCATAGAATCTATGATAGCTCTCATTAATCTGTACTCCATTCATTTGAAATTTATAATGGAGAAAAAAAGCATTTTTCCCCTCACCAGTTTCATTCAACTCTGTGCCTTAGAGAAGAAAAAGGAGCTGTTTTGTGGGGAAATATGTGGTTGAATTTTCTAGCATCAAAGTAAAATATTGTGATCACACTCCCAAATTCTCCATTTTCATTGAATAATCTAGTAATAATTTCATTATATGAGATTTTTTCCTTCAACCCTGTCATATATGAGGTCTCCATTCTCTTGGGGGATGGATAATGAATTTTAAGCTCTCTCCTTCATAAAATATATGTATTTTTTTCCTAAATTCCTATTGAATATATCTTGTTAGCTAGTCTACCTTTTAACAGGATTCTCAGTACCCTTCATGATTTTAGAAATGTAGTTTTTTTTCTAGCCTCAACCATCATTTTCCAGTTGTGGATGCTTAAGCTTTTCCTATTCTTTTAGATGCACTTGACTTTCCCTAGTTTCTGGGGTTAAAATATGCAATTATGGTTGAGTACAGAAAAGATCCATTGTTATGGCCATTTTTAGCTTGTTTAGATTGTGGTTGTATATTGCACTGCTGTTTACCAGGGCTTGACGTTTCTTGGTTATTTCATTTTTTTAAATGAAAACCAGATTTTTATTAATAAAAAGCCAATACAGAAAATCCAAAAACAGAAAATAAAAATCATCTGATTTATCTTCCTTGAAAAGATAGATGCAGTTAGCATTCTTTAGATATTTGTGTGTGTGTGTTCAAATTCATATATAACATTTTCTGAATAGTAAAAAAAAAAAAAAATGCAGCCAAGATTCACCCCCTGGAAGAAGACTGGGTGGAGAGGAGGGATGCAGTTGGTGATTCAATACCACCCAGTAATTGTTCTCAAAATGTTCTCTAACTTACTCAGACATAGTCTTGCAAAGGCAAGTCAGAATTCTCAAGGGGAGGAGAGAGAAGAGTGAATGATAAATGCCCTTATCCCACCTTCTCACCTTCCCTTCGAGAATCACGGCTATACTGCTATTTTGCAATCTTCTTTTTTTTCTTCCACTTGCTTCACGTTAGAAATAATTTTATGCATCAGAAAGAACATATATGATCATATATTAACTATTCATCCAAAGAGAGATGTCTGTAGTATATTTTAAGTAAGAAAAAAGCCAACAAATATCAAAATTACTGAATATGTATTAACATATCACTCATAAAATTAAATATGTATAAACACAAGTGATTATGTCAATATGTTAATATGTATTAACATATCACTCAAAAAAATATATATATATATCAAACATTTTGAAAGGACAGATGTCCTTCTGCTAATAGGAGCTATACCTAGGGCTATTGGGTATTGGAGTGTTGGGGGCATTTTCATTTTTGCATTGTTCGAAAATACAGGAAGTTTTGTGTAACAAAAAAAGAGATTGTCTTTTGGAATAGATGAACATAGAGATTGAAAAGCATTTTAATGGCTTCTGATTACTAGGTGCATCAACTATATATATATATATATATATTAAATTCACCAGCAATGGTCACCTCAAGGAGGGCCTCAACTATAATTTTTAATTAAAATTTTTTTTACAAAAAGTGGTTCTTTTTAAAAGTGAACTACTGACTCTGAATTAAGATGTTCGCTTTTTAATTTAGCTAATCTATTTTTTAAAGATTTTATTTATTTATACATACAGAACTGGGAGACAGGCTAGAGGTGCAGGGGCAGTGAGAGGCTTCACCAGAGACAGAGTGGGGAGGAGAACAGGCCCACTGAAGAAGTACATTGCTGAGGGGAGCAGCGGAAGAGGTCTGCTGCGCCATGTGGGTCACCTCCGGGGCAGGCGGGGATGGAACACATGCTGAGGTGGTTTTAGCTTCTTAGTGCTGTTCTTTAACCCACTGAGCCACCAGGGAGGGCCAATTTAGCTAATATGAAAAAAGTAATTTTCTTTAATTACTCATGAAAGGCACTGGGTATGTCCTTGATAAGGATTTTGAAATGATGAGACTGACAAACTAAACCAAATATTAATTGCAGGAGAGAAAGGCACTGTTATTTCACAAAGAATGTGGTGTTTGCACTGATGTTCAGCATATGGCTGTTACCCCTTCAGTCACCCCCTTTCTCACAGGCACCTAGCTGACTATTCTGGGCTCCATATCCTGATTTGTCACAGGAATCGAGCCATTTTTACTGACTTCATCTCAAGATTGTTGGAAGATCAACAAGCTACAGATTCTGAAAGTACCTGGAAGAAAAATAACTTCTAACATGAAAAATGCTGTCATATAAACAAACAGCAGTGACCATGAATGTTCTATTGCTGTTATAAAAGCAAATAAAGCATGCAAGATCATCAACATATTTCCCACTAGCCAATAAAGGCTTGTGATTTGATTTTGAAATAAAATGAATTCTTCACACAAAAATTCATGAAGACAGGTATCACCTGCCCTGCCAGACCACAGTGGGGACGAGATTGATGGCAGGTCAGGCATTTCCTGTGGGTTCAGCTGTATCTATGATTATATGCAGTAAAGATGCATTTTTCAGAGCTGACGAGACACGGCCTGCACCCTTCAGCTAGCCCCTGGTCTTCCATGTCACAGCCAAGAGCTGTGATAGGAAGAGCTGCATTATGTAATGGTGACCTTTCTCCATCCCCTTTTACATCATCTTTTATACTCTTTAGGTGCTGTAGTCATTTGGTAATTATTCCTCATTGAGTTTCGAAGAATTGTAAGTTTCATGACTATGGAAATTAAAGTAATAGGTGCCAGTCATCTTTCTTAAAAATTTATTTATTTTATTTTATTTATGCATACAAGAACTGAGGTCTAGGCCAGAGGTGTGGGGGATGACAGGATTCACCAGACAGAGTGGAGAGCAAAACAGGCAGATCGACTGAAACACATTGCTGAGGGAGCATCAGGCGAGACAGGAGAGTTCTGTTGCAACATGTGGGTTAGCTCCCTGGTCAGGGATCATGGATCAAACTCAGCACAGTGGCTGGAGATAGCTTGATAGTGCTGAGACTTTAGCCCCTGCACCACCAGCGAGGGCCCAGAATCATTTT
>NW_004567137.1:2252530-2313318 GCF_000260355.1 Condylura cristata
CCTGCCCCAGAGGTGACCACATGGTGTGGCAGACCTCTCCTGACCCACCCGCTGCTCCCCTCAGCAGTGTACTTCGTTGAACTGCCTGTTCTGTTCCCCATTCTGTCTCTGGTGAAGCCTCTCACTGTCTGCATCTCTGGCCTGTAACCCAGTTCTGTATAAATAAATAAATAAATCTTAAAAAAAAAAAAGTTCATAGTCTGACTTAGAGAGGGTGAAAACTTGAAGGTCAAAAAACAGATGTGTTTTGATAAGAGTAGCTACCACCATATATAAATCAAACACCTAAGACAGCATGTTTTTAGCCAAACCACACAAAGCTATTTCCCAATGAATGTACTCTTGGCCATAAGTAGCAGAGGAAAGGTGAATCCTCAGTTAACATGAAAACTATGATGCTCCACAACTTTCCAACGCCTCAACAACCAGAAACTTGGATAATTGTGCCCACTCTCACTTCAGGGCTGAGAACCACTGGTCTGTGAAATATTCTAAGAAACTTCTTTGTCTCTTTGATTCATTTGAGCTGTGAAGCTTCACAGGGAGCCTCAGAAGGCAACACTCCATTTGCTTTCAAGTGGTCATGCTTATCCAAGGTTCCTGCTCTCAAGGCAGATTATTCCATTTTGGACAAACCCAAGATTCTTTTTTTTTTAATAGTTTATTTTTACATCATTTTGTACATTTTTTTATCTCAATTGTAATCCCCGTGGGTTTCCCATCACCGAGTCCACCAGTGTGCCATCACCATAGTCCCGTGCACTTCCCTCCCCTGTTTTTGTTCCCATTCCCCACTCCACCCCCACAAAATGTCTCTGGTATATGGCTGTTCATTATTCTTATTATTTTCTCGCCTGGTCCATTATATTCCTGCTGTGAGCAAAACCATCTGGTATTTTTCTTTTTCTTTCTGACTTATCTTACTAAGCATGATCTTTTCCAGCTCCATCCAAGTTGCTGCAAAAGACATGTGTTTCTTTTTTTTTTGGTTGCTGAGTAATATTCCATTGTATATATGTACCACATCTTTTTAATCCAGTCATCTACTTTTGAAGCCCAAGATTCTTAATATAAGGAAACTAAGATTTCCTATCAGACATAAAGGTAAAACTCTGCATACCATAACCAAGCCTCAAAAGAATTATAATAAAGGAAAGAAAGCTCACAAGAATGAAGACAATCAGATAGTTTACTTCCTTCTGGAAACCCACCCATGACTTCCTAATTCAGAGTAATGTCTTGGATCCTTGCATGGCTACAAAACTGTGCAAACACTATTCTACTGCTCTTCTCTGTCATTACTTCCACATATCCCACCCACTGACTGCCCTGCTCTTCCATACACAGGTCAAACTTGCTCTATAACTCATTGTCTTTACATTTGAAGGTCTCTGGGCTCAGTGAGTACTTCCTCTAGATATTTCCATGGTTGCTTCCCTAGAACATAAGCTCTAAGTCACGAGGGGCAAGAAGATGTCAATTAATTGTACATGAAAGGACCAAGGAATGTCAATATACTTTTTCAAAATGGAAAATGAATGTATGGCTTAATGCTGGAGGGAGAAAGGATATTGAAACCTACAAATCTGCAGGTGGATTGCTAGCAGAGACAACCAAATAACCCTTCAAATCCTTTACCTGGAAGCACAATAGTCTCAGGGCCTCGATGTCCAAGAGACCTTAGAAGGAGAATGGTTAGGAAGTAGGTTTGAAAGCTAGTGACCATTAGCTGAGACACTTATAAGAACAATTAAAATTGTACCCCCTCTCCAATTTCATGTAACCAGGTAGTTTGTTTTCTTCAAGCTTGGAAAAAAACTAGAAGTTCAGTCTTGGGAGAAACTGAACAAACTCAAGAAGAGTGGTGGCAAGATGGTGGCCCAGAGTGAGGCATCTCACTTAAAGTGGGACATGTAAGTGAAAATCTAGATTGTGAGTGTGACAAACCCCCACTTCCCCACTACATACATGGACATTCCAGACAGCTCATTAGTACATCCCTCTTAAAAATAAACATATACGGCCCTCCCTGGTAGCACAGTGGGTTAAAGCACAGCACTAAAGCTGAAGTTACTTCCACATGAGTTCCATCCCCGCTTGCTCTAGAGATGACCCACATGGCACAAAAAGACCTCTCCTGACCTGCCCACTGCTCCCCTCAGCAGTGTACTTCCTAAGTCAGCCTGTTCTGCTCCCCACTCTGTCTCTGCTGAATCCTCTCACTGCTCAAGAAAGACGGTGAAGATGTTTTCATACATGATTGAGGTAATAGTGAGGGTTAGGTTATTTCTTCATATATAGTTGTTTCTCTTACACATAACAGCACAGTTATGATGCCCATGGTTAGCATGGGAATTTTGTTCCATTACACCCTCAGGGTGTCAAGTCTTTGTTCCATCTTCCTTGATAAGTCCCAATAACTCAGAGTCCATGGTAGAACCCACCCCGGACAGCTGAACAAACACAACACTACACTTCTTTCTCACAGAAGGTCCCCTGAAGGTGCCCCTGGTGCTTTTGCTCCTAGTTTACTCATCATTTGGTCACATATCCAACAGAGCTCCTCAAGAGGATAAGAATACAGTCTTCATTTTGGGCAGGTAGCCATGGGCTCAACTAAGTGAAGTATAAGTGAAGAAAAGAAGTATTGGTAACAACTACCAGCTTTACTGTGCAAGAATTGGATTAACAGACCCTGTCCACATCTATTGGGAAGCTTCTGAAGTACATGTGCTACTAAACTGAGGAAATCAGTCAAAATAAATTTTAAAAGGAGCCACAACAGAAGGGAGAAATACCCAGAGTTATGGCAAAAGGTACCCTAAGAGAGCAGCTGTGCAGGACACACAAAGAGCAACCACTGTGATGGAAGCAGAGTAATGGAGAGTGACAGATGTGACTCAAAGAAAAACAAAGGAATTGAATGATAAATTACCCAATGTATTTCTAATTACAGTCACAACCTTTTTATGGATGGATCAGGTAGAGAATGAGAATACATTCATCAGCGATACCTATAAAACTAAGTAAATTTTTAAAAAAGCCTATCTCCCCCTTTAAAATGCAAACATGGTATGTATTACATCTAACGAAAGCCACACAGGCATGTAATAAAGAAAATAAAACCACAGCACGTCCTAGCATATCATACAGGCCAGTGGCAGACTACATGGAAAAACATAGACACTGAATAGACTGTAACTTTCCTAAAAGAGGAGGAAGAAAACTCTGTGTGCGTGTGTGGGTGTGTGTCTGGTAGGGGAGCTGTGTATGTAAAAGAGCTAAATTCTTATCTCCTATAATTTTGAGTCAATGGGCATATTATAACATTGAAATGTTAGGAAAGAACATTGTTATCCCAGATATAATATTAAGAAATGCCAGAAGAAATACCGAAAAAGTGTAAGGATTGCCCCTGGTGGGCAGGGGAGAGTGAAAGTAGCTGGTATTCCTCATTGTCATTGCAGTACCACTGTGGACTTCAATCTCACATTCCTGTAGCACTTTGATCTGACAGGAATAGGAAAGGGGATGACTAAGAAAGAAAGACAAGGTGAAATCCAAACCTTTCTGATTGAGGGTGCTTGCCTCTAATTGTACAAGTAGAGATTTCCGAGAGTTCATTCCTGTATCTTAAAATCTAATGTCCATTGACTTATCTCTGGAAGCATTGTGGCCATTCTGATATTTCATGAATACCTACTTTGATATGAATCATTTTCATTCACTTGGAGAGATACGATGGGCTTTGCCAAAATAGAAATCCATGTATCTCTGGATTTTTTAGTATTTTTCCATTCCTCTTTTGGAACGATATTGAATAGCTCCAATTTTCTTGACTCTTTTCTCACTCATAAAAGATATAACTTTCTAGTATCTTTTTCCCCTTGGCTGTTATAAGGTTATTGGAAATAAACTCAATGATGTTTCAGCATTCATTGGGTGCTGAGACTTTTTTGTTTCATTACGAAATCATTCCAGAGAATTCAGCAATATTATCACTGGCATGGTAGAGATGAAGAAGCCAAAGATCAGAGGAGCATCCATATGTGCCAACTTACCCAAGATATTACTTGCAATCTGAAAGAAATTCAGGAAAGCAACATAATTCAAAAAAAGCAACTGAATGGGTCATGTCTATCACAGGGGTTCCTAGGGCCAACTGCAATTTAGAAAGTGGTAGTATCTTTCCCTGACCGGATGGAACAGGAGGAGAAGCCCTGCCCACGTCCCTCAGGCTGAGAACTGCTGCTCTCTGCATATTGTATTTTCTAAGGCAAGCACGCCAAGTACACTAAATAATATGAAATGGTGCCAGGACTGTCAAAATACAGATATTGCATTGAGGATTTGGGTTTCACCAATAGAAGTTCAAACTTGTGAGGCCATTAGTGAAAAGCCAAATTATGCAATTACCACCTCTCTGATTATGTCCAATGAAGTTACCTAAGAGGTAAGCATTCTTGAGAGAGAAAAATGAAAGAAGGTTGGCTATTCAATTCGGTTTTTCATGCTTCACATTATTTTTAGTCAGTTAGAAAGCTCTTGGGAGGTTTTTTTATGATCAACTTTCTCCACACAGCAGAACAAAGGACCTGCTGATTTTTTAGTATTTTCCCATTCTCTTTTAGGATGGTATGAATAGCTCCAATTTTCTGACTCTTTTTTTCTCTTATAAAAGATATACTTTTCCAGTGTCTTTTCCCCCTTGGTTGTTATAAGGTTGTGGGAAGTAAGCCCTGGTGTCCTGTGGCATTGGGGCTCTGAGTGGGGCATTCCTGGGGACTCTGCAGTCCAATACCTTCTACACCCATTAAAGTGAATGACAGGGACCTCCCTGCTGGCACAAGTGGGTGAAGCGCAGCACTGTGAAGCTAGCTGCAGCTGCTTCAGCATGAATTCTATCCCTCGCCAGGGAGGTGACCCACATGGCACAGGTAACCCACATGGCACAGCAGAGCTCTCCTGCCTCACCCGCTGCTCCCCTCAGCAGTACTTTGTCCATCTGCCTGTTCTGCTCCCCACTCTGTCTCTGGTAAATCCTCTCACCCCTGTACCCCTGGCCTGTACCCCAGTTCTGTATGCATAAATAAATAAATCTTAAAAAAAAATAAGATAAAGTGAATGACCTGTCTTCCTTCACGAATTCATTTGGCCATTTGAATAGATAAAGGAGTACATAAACAGAACACAAAATCTCAGGAAACATTTTATTGTTGAAAAATAGAACTAGTTTCTAATTGACATGACAGGATGGATTTGGTATTAAACTATAATGGCGAGCACTGAGACAAGAGCAGGCTTGTTGAGAGAAGATGAGAAGTTCAATTTTGATGAGGTAAAATTAGGAAGCTGCAGAACATCCAAATGGAGATGTCCAACAGGGCTCTGTCCTATTCAGGGCAATCTGAGCAGACTCTAGGAGGGACGATGAATCCAAACTAGGGGGACCTTACTGAGAACAGTTTCAGCCTTATTCAGGGTGTGGTTCCATAGTCTGGACCAAAAAGTTTGTTTTTCCAGACATCAAGGGATTGACAGAAATAGTTTAATTCTCTGTTTTAGTTTTACTGCCTCCTTCTACCCTTCGGAGCTGTCCCTTCTAATTATCCTCATCTGTTTCTGCTTTAATGGCTTTTCTGGCTCTCTGTTTACCCCAGGCTGGGGCTCAGACAGCCCGCTCTGCCACTTCCACTCCTGTGCTCAAGGAAGACATTGCTGATTGGAAAGGAGTCTCTCCCAGGGAAGCCAGGTGTTCAGCAACAGTTCCCTGGCTGGTGTTTCCAGCTGCCAACCTCAAGAAGAGCTAGTATAGGAGATGAAACCCACCTCTCTCCATGTCCTCTCTCAGGAGAGCTCAGTCTACACTAGCTCTCCAATACAGACCTAATGATTTGGGTTTTCCCTCTCGCTCTAAACACCCCTACACAATTGTTCACATTTTTGGCCCTTTTTGGATACCAGTCATTATGTGGGGCCTCCAATTTCTAAACCAAGGCCACAACTTTAACAGATTAACATGATGGAAGTGCTGGGAACTTACAGGGATGTGGGCTCAAATTCTCATTCCAATATCTGCAAATCACAGACTTGTGTATGCTACCTAATTTCCCTGAATCTCTGTTTCCATTACTATGAAAAGGTGAGAATATTGGGTTGTCAGAAAAGTCATTATAACACATTTTTGCTTGAAAAACAGAAAAAAAATATGTCATGAATTTTCTGATAACCTAATACTATTTTATGAAATTCTTTGGAGTACAGATACTTTATATCAAACTTGTCCAGCGTACTTGTTCACTAGTATTTAATTTTCTTATTTCAACCATTCTTTATGTCATGCACCTAGAGAAAACCAACTGTGTATTTTCTTTGTCTCTATCTTGCACAATGCCAGTTAGTCTTGATATATTTTCTTTAAATAAATGGATACATTATTTGATTTTTGAAAGGTAGGGGGCCATTGTTTTTATTTTAAACCAGTTGGTGTATACCATAGCGTAGAACACAAGGGATTATTTTCAACATAACCAGAGCTAGCATTTATTAAGTGCTCACTACATATTGGACCCTCTCACCTATGTCACTTGAATTAACTCTTTCCATCTTTATAACAGCTGCGCAAAGATGGTTATTCTCATTTAACAAGCAAGGTATGTGAAGCAGAGGAAGGATAGTTTCTTGGTCAGGGTCTCCAGCTCTAAGAGATGCACAGCGACTCAAGATTGGACCATTTGTTTCAGAACCTATGTTCGTAACCTTTATACCATACACATGAGAAACTTGGAAAAAATTCTACTTCAGGTTTGTTCCTAATGTTTGGCTATGGATATATCAACTCTGACTAAAAAGCTGTGACTAAAGAATCTGTTAGCTCAAACATCCAAACTCAAGCAACTTCTTAGTAGCAGATACCCAATTACTAACATCTAAAATAGATTTAAAAAACTTCCTCAAAATGAAACAAAACAACTTACTTCAAACCAGAAAGCCACACTAGTTTACAGAAAGACCACCAACTTCCTAGTTCCCAGTGTCTAGAAGACGAGTTGTTGACAAGCATAAACTGATGTCATTTTCCATTTCAGCTTTGATTCATCCATCTTCCTATGCAAATCCACCCACCCTCACGTGTGTTCTTTGCATGCTGATGAGCGCACCTGGAACCGTGACACAGGAGATTAAGCAGGTAGGGGCTACAGTGGGTGGTGAAGTTGGAATGTGAAAGCAAATAAACAGAAAATGAGTTTTATCATACTCCCCACACAAACTTGACTCTGTCTTTACTGCTAGTTTTCTGCAGGGAAGATTCCTCAGAGGAAACTATGTAATGAGACCCTTTCTCCATTGCATCAATACCAAAATGCTCTTATTTTATCTCCCACACTTAGCTGGTTTGGGAAGACAGGTCTCAAATAAGCTGCTTGAGCATCTCATGACTTCATCAGGGGTAATGATAGTTTTTACTTTTTATCCCTTTCTGGCAATTTTTCTCAAGCTTTATCTCTTGCTTGGCTGTAGATTTCGATTTGTTTTTTGAATTTTTGTTTTTTTTTTAGTATTTCATAGTGAAGCATGAAAAGGCCATTTGTAACTGAACAGAAATGTCAAATTCCACCTAGTATAGATCTTTTCATAGTCTAAAGCTTCCATACCACTGGCAATCAAGATCAGTGAGTGACTAGAACTCACATTTTTGCTGGTCCAGATACAGATGAAGCAGCCAAGCTCTTGTCTAGAGTGGGAGAACCAAAGTGTATACAGAGGGATGGAACAGAGCAAGCGTAAGTAGATATTAGATAAAAAGGAACAACAGTTGACTCTCCCCCTACCATTAACTAGAATATAAACTTGGGAGGGATTAGCTTGACCTCAATCACCTTTTCAGTAAAATGAATCTGTCAGACACAGTCCTGCTCTCACAGGTATTAACTCATTTAATCTTTAGGGTAGCACTGTCAGGTGGTACGATACCTCAGGATATCAGTGATACCCTTATTTTGCAGATGAGAAAACTAACGCACAGAATTGAGTGACCTGATTATTAATAGTAGAGCCAGGCAGTCTCGTGCAGAGTTCACACTATATTGGCATATCTACAGTCAATTTCAATTCTAAAGTTTTGTTTTACTCACAAATATCCTCCCCTCACTGTCAAATTCCATTCCAAACTCACATCTCCTTAAAAGATTTAAAGATAAGTGTTAAATAGCTATACAAATACTCAGAATAAGAAAAAAATTGATCAGTTGGCTGAAGTTCTTCAGATTTGTATTTTATTAAACATTTTGAGTGGAACTTATCAATGTGAAGTAGTTGTAACTAACTAGCTTTGATTATGATCCAAGGGGGGGGGAACCCTCAAAAGTATTTTTTTGACCTGGACTAAGAAAGGTTTTACTTTATCATTCCTTCATAAAATGTTGGTTTATGAGATAGTACTCCCATTTTAGAGGAGTGTTAAGAACTTGTCCACAGTCACTTAGCTTAGCAGAAGTCTTGAATTTGAATCCACTCAGGCTCTTGCACCAAGGAGCTCTAACTTCTTATTTCACTTTTCTGTGTGGAAGGAAAGTGAACCAATGAAAATCTTTTGGAGAAAGGTAAACACTGTTGGCTGCACAGTGCAGTACAAAGAGTTCAGAAGCCTGCTGAAAGGGTTAGAATGACAAAACACGGACATGAAAAAAAAGATCCATAATGACTAGTGATCTTTGCCAATTTAAGCATATCATTAGTATTGAAATTAATTTTCCATTATCTGTATCATTTAGAACTTGGATGAGTACAAGGAATTTCAATTCTCAGAAGAAATCAGACTCCTTTTACCAGTACATTTAGCCTTTTCCTGGACCAGGCATTTTACAGAACAGCCTATGGAATCTCGGCATTTAGAGGTGAACTTGAAGTGGATAATAAAAGTCTGGAGAAAGCCTGGCGGAAAACATATTCTGTGCATGGATACTATTTAAGATGCAAACTCAATTCTTTGTTTATTTAATTGTTTGCTAAAATTTTTCTGATATGTCACATTTAAAATAACTATCTTTTATTTTCAAATTTTACCTTTAAAATCTGAAAGCAACTCACAAAGCTGCCAAGGTATACAGGCTGACAAATAAATCATGTACAATAAAGTCAAGATAGGGTAGCCTTCCCCTTATCTAAGAACCCACAAGTTTTCCTTTGTTCTGAAATAACTCCAACTATCCATCAAGGAAGCATTGTTTCATAATAGGTACAGAAAAAAAAGGTCAGGGTAGCCCCTACAGAAATGTAAATAACATTCCTGGATATCTTCTTTATAAGCACAGAGCAATGGAAAAGGATTTGTTATTTTAATCTGATGCTTCCATCAAATTCTTGGTATAAACATACCATGTGTTGCAGCAAATTAATACTTAAAACACTGGGCTTATATACTTTTTGTTTGTTTTATAGCCACAAAGAAAACCCACCTTAACTTAACTTAGAGTATCATGCATCACAGACCTGTTATTTCCTCCTTCCCATCCACATTTTACAATTTTCAGACAAATAGCACTGTCTGCAGAAAAAGTAGTTGTTTCATTTCTGCCGGTTATGTTTCTTCAATTTCTACTACACTTCCCAGAAATATATAACTTGAAGGAACCTCAAGAGATCATCTGAACCAAGCACCCTGTGTAGACATTAAACAACATGCATTTCATTCCAACAGGTAAGAGGTCCTCTATTTGACTTCTGGTTCTTTCACTAAGGTAATTATGCACTTAAGCTCACCAAACAATAAATATTTTTTTTAAATTTCATATCCAGAAGCTTTACAGACTTTGCCAGTGACAGCAGAACAATAACAGGTAGAAACATGATAGCACAATTCTCTTATCTATGCAAGAGTGAGGCTATCTGCCTCCAGGGTTGACACATGTACAAAAGTCTCTTGAAGTAGTTAATATCATTAACTCATTCTGAAGATAAAGAAACTAAAGGTCACAGAGGTCAGCTGACAAGGGCTCAGAGAGGATGTGGCATCTTTGAATTATTCCACATCAAAGTCATGAAGTAAGGATGTGGCAGTCTTGAGGTCTGTGGATCTCAAGTGTTTTCTTTAGCTTTCTTTCTAATGTCTTATACAGCAGTAGGAAGCAGCAACCATGTTACAAGGTTCTTCCCTAAGAAAATTTATTCTCTTGATTTAAGTAAAGATTCTGATTCCACAGATGAGATTTTGACAAAGGAAATGATTTGTCTGTGGGCCGGGGAGGCAGTCAGGTCTGATCCCATTTAGTGTGTTTTCTACCACTCCACATTTAAAGTTACCAAGCATTTACAATCTTGCTTGGGAACCCACATAAACACATAAAACAAAGACAGCTCCAACGTTCAGACTCTACACTATTACAAGTACAGAGGAAGATCAGAATCCATGAGTCAAAACAGTGGTTCACTATTCATACATACTTCCCCATCCTTACCAGCAATTTTGTCATTTTCTGATCCCTGTACCATTAAATCTTTTAATTTCCCATTACCATTTTAGTCAATCCATTTGTTTACACTTGAACTTCATTTGATGTGTCAATTACGTATTTCCATGTACAAGTATTACATTCTGTTCATCCTTGAACCTGATTGTCTTCGTAACTGTTCAAATTTGCTTAAGACTTTCTTTTTGTTAATGTAAGAGACAGATTGCTGATTATGCTGGGTTTACATGTCCTTACAGATTCTTAAAAACCTTTCATGTATTCCCCAGTTTATGTGGCCACGTAGAAAGTTGTCCATGATGCCAAATACTGTCGCTGAGAGCAGGGCTTTTCTCTAACAGCAGGTCCAATGTCCTGTCTATCTCTTCCACTATAAAGCACATCTATAGTGACCAGTCATAACATAATGCATTTTTGTCATTTCCCCCGTGATCTAGTAGAATGCTCGGTTCATCCGACGAGGTTGTTTGTAGTATTCCTGATGGTATAGACAAATGAAGGAGGAGGTTGGCAGCAAACAGGTCATGGGGTCACATACATGGACTCCATGCTCACTTTGAACACTAAGTCTGTGTGACCACAGTTTACCTACTGCTGTTGGGCCTGACCAGTAATTCTGCCCCTCCGCCTTCCTTTGTGTCTGTGTGACCCCTCCCTAAGCCCAGACAGATATGCAGGCAGATACCACACTCTAGCATTAATTCCTAGGACAGGTCAGATATCAGCTCCTGACTCAAGGCTGAGGCATCTATTCCTGGAAACATGCCCTTGTGTGGTTGAACTGTGACGTGAGCTGTGACAGGAGCAGTGATGCTTGTTAATCTTTGAATTCATTTGCTAAGTGGAATTTGTGCGGGCTATGACTCATGTAATGGCCAATGAGGCCTATATATTCCCTGACATCCCTCTGGTCGGGGTCTTGCTTCCCTTGCATGGCCTGCGTGCCTGAAAGAAAGCTTGACCTCAGCTAGCTGGCTCAATAAACTCCGCTTGCTTGTGCATCTCTGGTCCTGTCCTTTGTCACGGGAGGCAGCCGGGTGATTTCGGACCTTAACACTGCCAGCCTCAGTTTCCTCCCTTGTGAAATGGGAATAATAATTGCAGCTCCTTCCTAGGAGTATGGTGAGGAGTAAATGAGTCCATGAACACAGGGCCTCTGAACACAAAGGTGCTCAGTCAACAATTTCCCTAACATTTTGTTTTTAAGGGGAACATGGCAGCATAATATAGTAGGGCGATGCCTTAGATTTTAGTTAGTTCATTAAACTCTCATTAAAAAATTGAAAGATTGGGGTCATTATCCTTTTTGATGATTAAGAAGTTGAGGCACAGAGAGCAATCAATTTGCTCAAGTTAATATAGGTAGAAAATACTAGAGGAATACGGTAAGCTCAAATCAGTCTCAGGCCTGTGTCCCAAATAAGAACAACAATAGCTGATATTAATTATGTTTATGCTTATGAGACACCAGGCTCTATGCTCTTGGGGTCCTCAAGATGACCCCTTAACATAAGGACTATCATGATACTCTTTTTACAGTTCAATAAACTTGAAAATTAATTCAAACTGATTCTAATTTAAACTACAAAAGGTTTCTGATAAAAGTATCTCAAAATTAGAAGGTTAAAATTGAACAAGCTTGGTAATTTTATTTTATTTTTGACAAATAGCCAAAAAAAGTCTGTAATAGAGGATATAATGTGAAAATTCTTTAGGTTTTCATTAGTAGAGTATCTAAAAATGAATACATTTCTAAAAGGAATCAGAATTACATATTGTTTTCAGGTTATTCCACAAACTGTATTTCATCAACACATTTGAGGAACATCTTTATTTCTTTTCTTTTTGTTTTGTTTTGAAATCTCAAATTCATAACTATAATAGGGCAACTCTTCTTCCACTAGTGATAACAGTGTTTCTTACAGTTGATAGCATGTGCAGATTCAATGAAGACTGATCCTTGGACTATTTATTCTCTATTGTGTGACTTCATTATTCTAGTCTTCAATTTCTGTTTTATTTAATAGCAAGCAAACTCCCTATTTGGTCTAGGTGAGAAATAATAACTCTCTTTGACATTCACAATCCATCCTTCACTGATAATTATAATAAATGACCAGTGGAAGTTTTATAGAGGGAAATAATACGTGAAGGGTCTCTCCAGGACAGAGGGGGGCTGGTTGTGAGCCAGAAAAATAGTAATCAAATGAAAAAGCATGCTGGGTGAATGAACATTTCTTTTCTCTTCTCAAAGCTTTCTTTTGGCTTTGTGAACTTATAGTTCAAACACTTTCAAGCTGTTATTTTTGAAAGACATTAATTACTCTCAAAATTCCCCTACTATACTCCTTGTTTCAAATTTCTTTTTCTGTGGGGTTGAGATTTTCTGAAATCTCTCCCATTCCTAACCCCACTTAAATGTGGCGTGTTTATATCATTTGTTTGAAATAAATTTTGCAGCATCCCCAGCTCCCATGAGGAGATTCTTAAATTTTTATCAGTATTTGTGACTTTTTTTTTGTAGAGTTGAAATAACAGGCACACGCGTTTGCCTCTCTAGAGCATGCCCAGTTACACACAATACAGGTGGATGATGGAAAGCCTCCTGCCTTCTAAACATTGACTGTGGGTGGTCTCTAATCATTATTTTTTCCCCTATCTTCTGTGTTTTCAACATCATTTCCAATGGTTTTGGCTCACTGTAAAACAGACTTTCAAACCCATACAATGCACATCGAAAAGCGAATGCCAATATAAACTACAATGATACCAATACTGGTCCATCCATTGTCACAAAGTCACCGCATTCATACAAAATAGAAACACTAGGGGAGACTGCATGTGTGTAGGAACTCTCTGTACTTCCCAAACTCTTTTTCTGTAAACTTAGAAAGAAAATAAATCAGTTTTCCCAAATGAAGAAAGGGTAGATGACCTTTACATTCAATATCCTTATTTAGATTCCAGGTGCAGGTTCAGACATGGTCACCCAGAAATGCTCTCCCCTTCCTGAGGGATGAGCAGAGAAGTCTGGGAGAAGGAAAGCATGCTGTGAGTCCCTGAAGGGCGTGCTCCCTTTCCTCCCTCCCTCAGTCCCATTAACACTCCGGGGGCACACGTTTTTTAGGTTGCATTCCCATTACTGACTAGCTGAGCCCTTAGGTGGTCAGAGAATGCTTTGGTGAGCAGTTTCATATGAACAATGCCCCACCTAGTGAAAGACATATCCTAGGATCCAGTAAGTCAAGGAGGGGAAGGGAAATGGACTTGGAAACATCTTGGCAATTCCTTCTTCCTTCCTTTACCTGTTGGCCTCTCCCACAGCAGCATGTAATGGGGGGCTGTGGTTACTGAAAGGCCATTCTTTGTGGGAGACTAACTGTTGAGAAGATAAGGACAGGTGAGCCTGAAATGACCAGACCACGCAACCCTGTGTCTTCTGTCTTCGTAGGTACACATGCCAGCCCCTGAGACTAGCAGAGAGGTGGCTAGAATCTGCATGAAGATAGCTTCCTTACAGATGAAAAACCAAATAAGCACAGCTATCCTTCTCAAGGTTAAAGTGGGGAGGGGGGAGCTCTTGTTTCAGTTGCTTGGCCTTGAGAATTGCTTGGTGTTTCACTACTGCAGAAACAGCAGTGCAGAAGAAAAGGGACAGCTGTCCAGTGTTCTCTTCATTGCCACTGAATTCCAATTCTGGGAGTGTATGCATTTTAGAATTTAGAATCCTAGAGTCTTTTCTAATGAAGTGTGCTAAATAAATTTTTTTTTAAATGGCAGGATGCCAGGCATTCAGTACTTTTATACATTTAACATCATTTCTGAAAGAAGTCAGATATTAAGAGAAAGGAGAGTAGCTATATCCTTGCTCCTTTTATCACACATGAGGATACTTGCTTTAATTTTTTTTATGGAGCTAATGAAGGAGAGCAAAGTAAAAGTTGCCAGTCTTTAAATCATATATAAAGAAGATACAAATCATCCTTGCCTGAATAGAAAGGGAGTAAGGTTGACTGCATGGTGGCAGGGATAAACAAAACATTAATTGTAAGTGAATTAATTAACAAACAGTGACACTGGAAAAAAATATACACTGAAGGCTGCCAAAGGAAGTGTTTAGGGCTGAAAGCAGGCCAGGCCGATACAAAAATTTTCAGTAAAATAATCTCTGGGATGATAAGAGGGAAGGTGGCATGGGACCATTTTCCATGACATGATATTGACTGCACATTCTTTCAAAAATACAATTATTTATTGACCACTGGCTATGTATTGGGTTGTTAGAACAGTCATAACATATTTTTTCTCTGTTTTTCAAGTAAAAAGACATCATGAATTTTCTGCCAGCCCAATACATGGTTGCACCTAAGTGTTACAGTGGATACAAAGATAAATTCTCCAGAAAATTTACCAACATGTTTGTAAACTAATAAAATAAAATTTTCCTATATTTAATAGTAAATTATAATCAAAGAACACATTTGTTACAAGATTAATATTTGCTTTAGACTTGTTTGTGGTTAATGATAGTAATTCATCTGTAAGACATCTACAACATGAAAAGGTTTCAGTTTTTCTCTCCTTAATTGAATGCCTTATTGCAATATTATGACTAGATTTAAAAAAAAAAAAACCAGCATAATTGGCAGCTAAAATCTAAATAACCCATAATTAGAAAAATAGGCCTGTTATTCAGTGATTAGTTTTAAAAATAAATCACTTGGAGGACTCTCTTGACACACACTTACATATATTTCTGTTGCAAAATTACTTCAGCTAAAAGTGACATATCTCTAAATCTTGAAGCTGTGGAGTGAAACTTTTTCCTCACATAAATAGAAGAAACAATTTTATAAGCACTTCATAATCAAAACAGCAATATGTTTTAGAAACAAAAAAGGGAAAAATGTCATTGCCACTTTGTCCCTTTTTCTAAGACACATGACATTATTTCAAACTGAAAATTAAACATTCATGTTAGGTCAGTAAATTTTGTCATTAGTTTCTAGTCTAGAGATCATTTTAATTAATCAAGGAGAAACTTGGCAACTATTTGAAATAAAAACTTTCTATTCACAAGCTTCTAAATAAGGGTAGGGTAAAAACTGGCTGAGCATAGGTGACTAAAAAAAGCAATTGTTAAAGAAGGTTAAGTTTCGTTTCTAATTATAAAAATCTTTATTCCTTCAAATTATTTCATCATTAATATAATTTAAAAAAGAATCTCTAAAGTCCTAGCACTTTAAAAGCTACAGCAAACCAGATGCTTGAAAAGATTTCAGTTTTGTTTATTTTGGACGGTACATCACGTGTGATAGTTTTTTTTCCTTTCTAATCTAAAACACAAAAAGTAGTAGAGACCATTTTGCTATCAGCGTGCATCAGACTATGAAGAAAGGTTAGACATAAAATATTTCTTGCAAGCTGTGCCAGTTACAATAAGTCAAGAAATTTAGAACTATAGTATTTGTGATGTTATTAGTAAATTGTTACTTGCAAATTGAGCATGGGGGGAAATCCATAATCACAATGTTTGCATTATGCTGGAAAAGAGAGAGGAAGATATTTAAAGACATATTTTCACTACATGGGGATGTTTTCAACAAAGCTGGCATTCTCACGCCCAAGCCAGTTGGCATTCCTTCTTGTCTGTATGAATTTCTACGGCACTTCTCAAGCTACGAAGAAGTCCCATCAAGCTTTCATTTGTCCTGTAGAGCAAGAAATCTAGTCTACTCTAAGTCTGCTGTTTTCATCCAATTTTCTGAAGGCAAAACTATCAAAATAAAGATCCATTTTGTTCAATAGAGAACTAAACCCTCTCTTACCATCATTCACATGGGAAAATATTCAACCTGACCTTTCCCTGTAACTGTTAGTGCCTGGGGGCTTGATTTTGATTTTTTTTTTCATTTCTTTGAGGATATCAAAGTATGAGCTTCAAAGGTCTTAAATGATTGATACACAGGATTTACAATAGATTATTTTAAGTAATACATGTATGCAATAATTCATTTTAAAGATTTCTTTAATAATTAAAAACTCATTCTTCATGGAAACAGAAATAGGTCATCACAAAGAACTGCTGTTATAGTTTTGGCTTCTTGTGTCGTTTCTCTGAAAATTTTTTATGCTTACATAAACATACATATGTATTTACATATATTTAATTTTAATATATTTCATTTAAAATATTTGTATGTAAATATCTTCAAAAATATTTTGGTTTCATGTAGAAGTTGCTTCCTAGTTTTGATTTGACATTCTTAATAGTCACATTTTATCATCACTCTGGTTAGAGTTTGTATATCTATATTGTATTTTTACTGTCAATGAATTTTTTAGTTCCTCTCCAAATTTCATGAAAAGACAAAACTTTCAACACATGCAATTGATACCTTAGCTCAAAATCCTCTAAGTGAAAACAGAGCTGTTCACATTTCAGGAAAAAAAGAAAAAGATCCAGATTTATAATTGGTTGGAAGCTGTACTGAATATAGCTGATTAGGAAAACATCATAATTTTGGACCACTCTTTACAGGAGACAGAGTCAAGCTTTTTTAAGAGACATAAAGGAAATGAAAGGAAATATAAAGTTAATCAACATGCCCATACTTTCGATTTAATAAGCTAGAGATTCAAAAACAGATAAAAACAAAACTTATACGCCAGGGAATTAAGCAAGGGCTCCATAAGCAGGTTTCAAGAATTATTTTGAAAAACTTGTCACTACAATTTCCACTTTTTTTTTTTTTTAAACAATGAAAGCTGATGGCCTCAGTGGGGAGCGAGTTGAGGTGAAGCTGCAGACATGTCAGCTGTCTGGCTTTATTCACAGAATCCTGTTTCTGGAGCTCTGTGTAAACTCATGTTCATGGTTCATTCTTTTCATTAGCATTTGTGCTTAATATGCATCTTACCACTTACATTTAACATGTTCTCATTTAGAAACAACAACAACAAATGAAATTCAAAGTTAGTGCAGCTTAGTAATGTTGAATAAATACATTTTTTATAGAATGTGCATTTCACATTTGTGGGTGTTTATTGACAAGAACAAAAGACACTCCCAGCAGTGAGGTTACTTATTTCATTACCTCCAGTGTTACATCAGCAGGGGAAAGGCATACTGCTGCTTCCCTCCTCACCAGCTCTGAAATGCTTCTTTACAAGAGAATTCCTTAGGTGCAGGTTAGCAATGGTGTGTGAAGGTTGGCCAACGTTAGGATTCTCTGAATGACACAGCTGTCTTAGAGTCAGACTATTCCCAGAAGGCAATGAATGCAATGTACTTTAGGTAATATGAGCTTTGGTCAGATTTCCTTGTCATGAGAGGCAATTAGGGGTCTGCTTTTTTCCCTAAAAGTCCTGTGTATTGGACTAGAATCTCAAGGGCCATTCTACCCAGTGAGGAACCTATTCACCTCCCCAGCTACCAGCCATGCTACTTCCTTGTCCTCTGAGTTCATTGCAGAATTCCTCTTTTCTTAGGATGTGTAGCCTTCGGCTCAGTTTAGACACTGGCATTTCCTCAAATCAATCCAGACCGGATGTATTTCTGTAGTTTTCCTATCAGTCAACTCTTCCCTCCCTGCCTCCTCTTTCTCTCTTCCTTTCTCCCTCCTGCCTTCTTTGCCTTCCTCTCTTCCTCTTCCTTTCCCCTTTCCCTTTCCCTTTCTTCCTTCTCTGCCTCTTCTTCTTTTGTGCCAACATCCTGGTCTTCTACAGATCTCTGGAACAACAGGGGTTAGTGTAAAATCTTTCAGAAGCTCTTTTGTTGACTTACTTAAAAGTGTTAGATCAGGGGCCCTCCCTGGTGGTGCAGTGGGTTAAAACACAACACTAAGAAGCTAAAGCCACTTCAGCATGAGTTTGATCCCCGCCTGCCCCGGGGGGGACCCACATGGCGTGGCTGACCTCTCCTGACCCACCTACTGCTCCCCTCAGCAGTGTACTTCCTCAGTTGGCCTATTGTGCTCCCCACTCTGTCTCTGGTGAAACCTTTCACCAGAGACAGAGTGGGGAGCAGAACAGGCAGATCGATGAAGTACACTGCTGAGGGGAGCAGCGGGCGGGCCAGGAGAGGTCTGCCACGCCATGTGGTCGCCTCCGGGGCAGGCGGGAATCGAACTCATGGGGAAGTGGCTTTAGCTTCTCAATGCTGTGCTTTAACCCACTGCGCCACCAGGGAGGGCCCGAATAAATCTTTTTTAAAAGTGTTCAATCAAAGTAAATAGATTCCTTTAGTTTTAATTGACTTTATTTCTGTCACTAATAGTGTTGGTTTGTACAATTTTTTGCTAATTTCTAAAAAATCCATGAAGACTTTTTCCAGTGATTAATCAACACCATTCAGTGGGCTTGAACTTGCAGTGTACATTGTCCATGCAGTTTCTCTTGTACTCCTACTTGCCCTGCAAGGAAGGGTCCACCACTCTCATTCCACAGAGGAAAGTTGGTGGGTTTCCACAGAGAAAATACACTGCCTCAGAATGAATAATAGTCTCTGCCATTCAAACAAACAAACAAACCATGGACCATGCACATATCTGTTAATTGAATATACCTAAGATATACAATTACTAAGAGGTGAAACTAGTTTTTAAATATAGGTTGGGAAGTTTCCAATGTCCGTGTGCTTTCTTCTACAATAAACAACCTCTTGAGCTCCACATCAGAATGAACTAAAGAAACTTATTAAGAATTGCGCCAAAGAAAATGCAACCCAAGGTTGATTTATTTGATCCTGCCTTAAAACAAACTAGGTCGGCCCTACTTGTCCTAAAAGTTTTTCTTAGCTTGTATCACTTTCTCAAAAGCAAAACAAAAGCTGAAGTTGACTATAGTGTGTTATAAAGATGTAAAACTAAAACCAAAAAATTTATATGCAAAGAAGATTAAATGGAAATAAAGGAAAGCTTTATGTTAAATGGGGGTTATCTTTAAAGGAGGGGACTATGGTTCTTAAATTTATTTTCTACATTATACTTTTCTGTATGTGCCAGATTTTCTAGTAAGCTTGAATTACTTTTGTAATGAAATAAATCTTCAGTAAAATCAATTGGTTGAGTTAATTATTGGAAACAAAAAATTATTTCTTGCTGTTATCAGCTTAGTTTTTACAATGAGATTGAAAGCAATCAAACAAACAAAAACCTCAAAGCAACTATATAATATCAGGTGATTGAGTATTGTGCTTGTAAAAAATATTTTAATCAGGGCTTAGAAAGTTTAGGAACCCTCTGCCTTGACAAGCATGGAAGAAAAAAAGTCTTAACTGAGTTAAGCTTTGGAGTTTAATTACTATTTGAATGAAGAATTAAGACTTTAAAACCCAGTTGAGCATTAACTCATCAAGGCCTCTGACACAACTGTTTTAATAAAGCTTCTGAAGTCAATGCCACCCAGTAAACAAGGGAGAAAAGAACCAAGTCAGTAAATTCCAGTTTAATTTTGTACTTTATGAAAGTTATAGCTTGTTTTAAGAAGTTGAGGGAAGGGGAAATGTGTCTAGCCCATACATTTTCAGACTCTGAAATTTCTCTATTGTCCTTTATGTAGAAACCTTCTGCATTTATCCCCAGCAAAGAGGGAAACAGTCTTCCTAGGAAACTGTTTTATGACTTGAGTACTTCTAATGTATCATTTTAATTAAAATACATTTACTTTGGGACCTGGGATTCCTGATTCTTTAATAAATTATTTTCCATGAAGTACTCTCACATTCACCCCAGACACATATGGTGGATGGTAGATAATTATATTCTAAATATAAAGATTAATCTGAGCAGAATTCATTCATTCAGATATTGAGGGTGAAAAGGCAAATATTAAATGGCCCTGGACTTTAAAATGCAAGATTCGAATTACGGAAAATGCTAGGGACTGGAAGATAAGGATTGTTTTTGGTATTTGCATCAAGAAGTGTGACTATGGTCTTGTATGCTTTAAAAACATTTTAATTGTACTCTTAATTCTTTAAAAACCTCTGGGTAGTTTGAGTGTGTGTGTAGTTACAAATATGCATATATATATGTTTATATATATATATATATATATATATATATATACACACACACAGATATATACTTTTTATTGAAGTAATGCTCATTGTCACAGTGCATGTTTCAGGTGTTTATTGACATGTAGCACCATGTGTCTAAACTACATTAAGTTGACAGCTGAAAGTCCAATTCTGTCCTCCAACACACCAGTGTCCCCTTTGAAAAGAATTTTAGCTTTGGAGATAGAAAATCTGATTTCAAGTCACAGTTGTGCCATTTACTGTATATCTGCACAAAATACTGATGAACATATAACTCAAAGACTTTGGTCACTTATGAAACTGGCAATATATATAGTAGATTGTGGAGGAAAAAGAAAGATGGCCTCAATTCTTAAGAAGCGATGACTTTTAGGTCAAGGAATTATGGAAGAATATAAAATGAAAGCATGTAGTAAAACTGGCTTTTAGACATAATATTACTTTATTTTATTTTAGACTTAATTTTAAAATATCCTTTTCATTCTTAAATAACTAATACAATCAATGTGTACAAAAGAATGCACAGTGAATGTGTCTCTCTCATGTCCTCATCTCCAAGTACAAGGAACTAACAGTTTGGTGTTATTCTTGCAGAGGTATGCGATGCCTGCAAATGCATAGAAATATAAAATAATAGGATGTCATGCATTTTTTGAGGAATTGTGCTCTTTTTGTTTTTCATTTCATTAAACATTTAAAAATATTTTGAAGCATAACAAGCACGGGGATGAGAACATATACCTGTTACCAAACAGTTTGCAAACCTGGCAGCCCCTTTCCCACACATTGTAATATGATAGTTTTAGTAAATATTTAATAAAATGTAGTAGCGGGTAGGGAGCTCTCTCTAGAGAATAAAAAAAAAAAGATGAAAATCCCCTGGCACCCCATATGCCACACAGTTTTATGAAAGCATAACAAAGTGCCAACACTTGCTTCAATTTTTAAAAATTGAGGTATACAATATTGTATATGACTTAGGGGAATAGACTCACACCTCTGCATATTGCCACACCACACCTACCACCAAGCCACCCATCACTTTATACCATAGTCCTTAAGCCCCAACCCACATATTGCTCCCCACCCTACATTTCCCCTCTAGATTGCTCTGTTGTTTTTGTTTGTAATCTTTGTAGCTATTTAGGTCATTGGCATAAACCTTCTTGATCTCAACATTATTTTGTCCTCCAACTATAGTCACAGATTTTATTTAAAATCCCTTGCTTAATTTAATGGTCATTTGTCCATCAATGTAGAGAATACTACATAATGCGGTAACTTTTACTGGCTTTTACAGTTTACATAAAAGTAGACAATGAGATGCATTCAGCAACTTGCAATTTTTAACCTACATTTTCAATAGTTCATCTTAACACATGTATTTAGAGTATATTGTATTAGAAAGCAAAATACCATTCTGTTATATGATTATATTACAATTCATGAATCTTTTATATGATTATATTACAATTATGAACACATTGCTTACTGGCAGTAGATGAGAAGTATAGTTATGCTATAACCATGACTCTTGGTGCTGTCCCATTTAAATTATTTTGCTGCTCTGGTATATCTATCACCTGTTAATGGACTTGCTTCATTCTTCTATTCAGCTACCAAAAAAAAAAAAGAAGAAGAAGAAGAAGAAGAAAGAAAGAAAAGAAAGGGAAAAAATAGAAAAAAAGTAAAAACCAAAAACAACAGGCAACTGTAAACCAGAGACATTCTTTGGAGGGGAGAAGGAAACTGGATCAAAGCAGAGGTGGTAATCCTTTATTGCAGCACTTTTTACAATAGGTAAGCTATGGAAAAAATACAGAAGTCCAAAAATAGATGACTAGATCAAGAAGATGTGGTGCACATACAAAATGGAGTATTACTCAGCAATCAAAAATATAAACTCATGCCATTTGTGGCAACATGGATGGAGTTAGAAGAAACCATGCTTAGTGAAATAAGCCAGAAAGAAAGAAAAATATTGGATGGTTTCACTAATAGGAAGAATGTACGAGATCAGGGAAAAAAGTAATTATAATAAAATAAAAACCAAAATCAACAACCAGAGACATTCTACAGGGCAGAAAGGGGGAATAAGATCAAAACAGGGGTCGGAAGAGCACAAGGGACTATAGTGATGGTACACCGGTGAATTGGTGGTGGGAATTTCTTGGGGACCATACACAAGACGATAAAGCATACATTGTATGAAAAGGAATTATGATGTAAAAAATGAATTAAAAAAATTAATACTGTCCTAATTTTAAAAAGATATTTTTAAAAAAGTAAAAGAAAAAAATCCTTTGTCATTTATTGGCACTCTAACTATTCACAGTTTGTGGTTTATTTTTGTACTTTGTTTTGTGTCTTTGTTGAACATAAGAGATTTTCAGTTTCATTAAAGTGTCATCAAATATACCAGACTTTTGCTTTACCTACTGTATCTTGTCTAAGAAAATTGCCACAACTCAGTGTCTATGAAATTATCCCATATTTTCTACCCAGGTTACTGTTTTTTAAAAGACTTATTTATGCATACAGAACTGGGGTGCAGGTGAGAGGTTCAGGGGAGGTGAGAGGATTCACCAGAGACTATGGGGAGCAGATCAGGCAGATCAACAAAGTACACTGCTGAAGGGAACAGTGGGTGGACCAGGAGAGGTCTGCTGTACAATGTGGATCACCGCTGGGGCTGGGGATCCAACTGGCACTGGAGCGGCTGTGGCTAGTTTGCAGTGCTGCATTTTAACCCGTTGTGCCACCAGGGAGGGTCCTAAGCTACTTTTAACAGTCAGATATCTAATCCATCTGGAATTTATTTTTGTATATGGTGTGAGAATGGGATCCAATTTTCTTTTATTTTTTCCATATAGTTCACTAGTTGTCCCAGCACATTTACTGTAAAGCTCAGCCTTTCCTCATTGACATGTAGTTCCACCTTGGTCATATTTCAAGTTTCCACATCTGGAAGTATCTGCTTCTGGACTCTCTAGTTTGTTCCCTTGGGATTTTTTTTTTTTCACTCTTCCTATGCCAATACCACATGGTCTCACTTTCTATAGCTCTATAAAGTCTTGATATATTTGGTTAGACAAATCTCTCTTCCCCCACCTTATTCTTCTTCAAAATTGTCTTGGCTATTCTTGATTCTTTGTGCTTCCATATTAATTTTAGGATTTGCTTGTCAAGTTCCATAAAGTACCTTTTTGATTTTGGTTAGAATTTTATTAACTTTATAAAGTATTTTGGAGAGAAACTGACATCTTTATAATTCTTGAATGATAGTGTATCTCTGTATTAAAATCATTTTTCTTCTTCAAATATATTTTATTTTCCTCCAAAAATCATAACCATTGTATACTATGCTTATTCCTAGGAATTATGTATATACATTTTGTATTTAAAATTTTAACTGGTTGTTGTTTGAAATTATAGTGATTATACTATTCTGATTTAAGTTCAGACAAGTTAGGGAAACTTCTTTTTTATTAGTTCTGATAAGTTGAAAAACTCTTGAGTTTTCTTTGTTTTAAATCAATGGTTTACAAACAAGGACAGTTTCATCACTTCATTTTTAAAAAAGATTTATTTATTTATGCATACAAGAACTGGGTTGTAGGCCAGAGGTGGTGGGGAGAGGGGCAGTGAGAGAATTTACCACAACAGAGTGGGGTGCAGAACAGACATATTTCATGGCTGAAATACATTGCTGAGGGGAGCAGCAGGAGAGACGGGAGAGGTCTGCTGCACCATGGGATAGTTCCATGGCTGGGGATCGAACTGGTGCTGTAGTGGCTGCTGCTTTTTAGTATGAGACTTAACCACTGGCACCAGCAGGATGCCTCTTATTCCTTTTTTCTCATGTTATATTGAAAGATAAGACCTTTCAATAGGTTGTTTACCACAAGTAGTTATATTAATATTCTTTTCTTGTTGGGAACACACTTAGGTACAAATCTGTATGGCTTTTTTTTTTTTTTTTTTTACAGATGTTCTTTCTTAAGGACAATTCCTATTTTGTGACAATTATTCATTGTTTGTATACACTTGACTGGGTCATGAATGCCTACACATTTTGGTAAAACTTTATTTGTATAGGTCTGTTAATATAGTTTCTGGAGATTAGTATTTTCGTCAGTAAAGTAAAACAGATTGCTCTTCCTAAATGGGTGAGCCTTTTCCAATCGGTTAAAGGCTAAACCTCCACAAGCTTTTAAAGCCTTAATTCTTCAATCAAATGGTAATTAAGTTCCAAAACTTTACTCAGCTAAAACTTTTTCTTCTCCTGTGGAAAAAGTAGCATGTTTTTCACAATAGGAGCTTTCTAAACTCTCTGAACCCTATTAAAATAAATTTGTACAACTCTTGCCTGACTGTCTTTGAGTTGGAGCAAAGTTTTTTCCCTGACTTCACACTTGGACTGAAACCTGGTTTCCTTTTAGGTATCTAGCCTGACAGCCTGTGACTCAGAACTTTATCATCGGCTCTCCTGGCTCTCTGTTTTTCAAGCTTGGATTAGAACTGCATCATCAGTTATCCTGGTCTCTACCAACTTGGTAACTACTTATCTTGGAACTTGACAGTCTCTAAAAATTGCACAAGCAAATTTTGCATTATTGTCTATCTATCCATCTATCCATCCACTCACTCACTCACCCACCCACTGGTTCTGTTACTCTGGGAAGCTCTGTTCAATACAATTATTAACAGACTCAGGCCATGACTCAATTTAATCACCCTCACCACTGTTACTACCTTAATACAAGTCACATATCTGTGGTCATTCCGTGTCCTCTTAAATGATAACCTTTGACACTGCCAAATCTATTATGCTTTCCCTAATATACATTAGTCGCTACTTATTAGCTAGGGTGGCTATTTAAAAAACAAACCAAATCCTGTCATTTCCCTTCTGAACATTCTCCAAGGTTTAACCATCACGTTTTTTAGAATAAATTCCAAAGTCCTTATTTCAGTATATAAAACCATTTACTGGGCTCTCCCTGGTGGCGCAGGCAGTGGGTTAAGCACAACACTAAGAAGCTGAAGCCACTTGCGCATGAGTTAGATCCCGCCTGCCCTGGAGGAGATTCACATGGGTAGCAGACCTCTCCTGACCTGCCCACTGCTCCCCTCAGCAGTGTACCTCATGGATCTGCCTGTTCTGCTCCCCACACTGTCTCTGGTGAATCTTCTCACCCTCTGCATCTCTGGCCTGTACCCCAGTTCTGTATGAATAAATAAATCTTAAAAAAAAAATTTATGATCTGCCTCCTACAAATCTCTCCAATCTTGTCTTTTACTCAATCCTTCCATTCACCTTGTTACTCTTTGTACTTGCCAGCATTTCCTAAATGTTCCTTCTTGAACCTTGGTCCAAGCAAATGCCTGTCTCACAGTCCCCTCTACCTAATACACTATCTCACTATAACTGTTGTTTGTCTCATTTCCTTGCTTCATTCAGATATCTGCTCAAAATAATGTGCCATTGTACTGTAGTTCATCATCCTATTTGGCTTTACTTCATAACAATTTTTACATCATGGCATTATATAGATCAGTTAACAGATTATTTGATTATTTTCTAATTCACCAATTTGAATGTAAAATCCCATGAGGCACAGACTTTTTCTTTCATTTCTCTGTCATATTTCCTTTGCCTGGGGAAATGCCTAACACATAGTAAGTGATAAATTAATATTTGTTAGATAAATAAATGTGTCAATATTATTACTTTTTCTTGCATGTATGATTTCACTATGTGCTAATACAATTGATAGATTTTTCTGATATTGAAGGATAAGAATAGACACTACTTAAATATGATGTGTGTATATTTTTATGTGTGTATATTATATTTTTAATACAATGATGAATTCAATTTGCAGTATTTTATTTAGGATTTTTATTTTTATGTCCATATAAAAATGGTTCTGTATTTTCTCTGTTTATAATGTCCTTGCCTAGTTTGGGTATTAACAACATATGGGCTCACAAATTAAGGCAGTCCAAATTTCTTCTTTTACTTGTATCACAAACAGTTTATATAAAATAGCATACATTTGGCTTTAGGAGTTTATTAAAACACACCATAAAATGCATTAACTTGGTGTCTGGAGCAGGAAATTTCCAATTTCTTTAATAGTTACTGGCTTATGCATGTTTCTATGTTTTAGTCAAATTTGTTGATTGTTAATTTTTAGGAAAATTACCCATTTCATCTAAATGTTCAATTGATTTAGTTTATACTTTCCTAGGTTGGTGGAACTATTTCTTTTCCATGTTTTAGCACTTTCTATAAACTTTTTCGTAGATCATCTTATTTACTATTTTTTTTTTAACTAGAGCCCCAATAATTCTTCATTTTTTTAATATCCAGAAACTTTCTAGAATGTATTTCTGTACTCATTGCTTTGAGCCTATTCTACCTTGGTCATGTTATATGTGCTCTCTCAGCACATATATCTGAAGTTACTTCCACTGCTATAAACTTTATTTGTATCTTTAAATAGTTTTATATTTTTAGAATTATGTTTTCTTGGGGGCAGCGTTATTTATAGTTTTGATAGTTTGCCTGTTGGATCTTTTATATCTGTTTTCCAGGTCTATCATTCTTTCTCTAATTCTTCTAATCTTTAACTTTCTATTCATTTTTGCCCCCTGTACAATATTCTATGACACTGCTTGTGTGTTTAGTATCTATTTATTTCCTTTCTGCTGATTCCAATATGTAGCCATTATTTGAGTGATGGGTTTATTTCCTCTCCCACTTCTGTTAAGCTTGGGAATTCAAGTTTCATTGTGTTCTATTATCTAGCCTACAATTCCTACACTCTCATGGATATTCTTAGAACTCCTATCTAATATAATTGATGACTTGTTAACATTTCAAAACATTTAAAATTAATGGCAAATACTTGTTCATAGTTTTTAGATAACTATACAGAAGTACTTGCCTAGTGAGAGTTTCTGACATATTATGATTTTTTCTTTTGCTTTTCCTTATCTATGTGGACCATGAAAAGTTCATTAAAAATATTCCTTTTGAAAAACCTGAGATGCAGTTTGTATATGGCTAGGAGTATAGGTTTATACCTCTTCAACATATAGTTACTACCAAATAACCAATAACTCTTCACCACAATCCATTGAGCCCCTTTAACTTTTGAGTTCCAACCCCTCCTTGGTAAACCAAAGTAATATACATATTAGTGTAATCACTTTCAAAATTCCTATGATATTCTTTAAGACAAAATAAACAATACTGAAATTCATGTGAAATTACAAAAGACCACGAATAGCCATAGCAGTCCTGAGAAAAGAGGAGAATGGAGGTGCTATGCCCCCCAATTTCAAACTATTTTAAAAGTTTCAGTAATTAGTTCAGTATGGGATTGAAATAAAAATAGACATACAGGCCAATGAAACAGAATGAACAGTCCAGAAACACACCCACTTTTACATAGATAGTTAATCTTTAACAAAGAAGTCAAGAACAGACAATGAGAGCAGTCTCTTCAATAAGTGGTGTTGGAGGAACTAGATAGCCCTGTGCAAAAGAATGAAACTAGATCACCATCTCATACCATATAACTAAAGTTAACTCAAAATGGATTAAAGTCTTAGCATTAAAATGAAAAAAAAAATCCTATCCAATAGGAGAAAAACCTATTTGAATGAGGTTTCTTCTTCCTGAACTACCTCCTGTAGAATCACACGTTAGGAAGGGGGCTAGAACTGTATCAAGAACATCAAGGATTCTCCTTAGGGTTCGGGCTTATTGGTGCTACTAAGTTCCTTCTCTTTAGCTAGTAAAGACTGATATTTCAGAGCTTTTCATAGTGCCTTTTTCTACTCTCACCTGCCTCACCAACATACTGCTTCTGACAATATAGCTTATCTTCATGTTTATATTTTCTCAGACAGTCTTGCCTTTCCCTTCTTTTTACCAAAGCTTCTCTAGGGAAGCTTTTACTATTAGACAATTTATCGAACTGTATTGTTCTATAAAAATCAAGTTGGACTTTCCCAGTGTTGAGTTGAATTCAGTCTCTAAAGCACTCCCTCAGCATCTTCTTGCATCCCTGTTTGATTCCAAAAGATTTGGCAATCCTCCCTCCTAGGTCAGGCTTCAGAGTTAAAGATAGTCCTTCATGTCCTAGAGCACAAGCTTTAAGTTTCTATTTCTTGTTCTTCATGTTTATTTGTATACATTTCTAGCAAGTGAAGATGAAATTATTTTCTTTATTTCTCCCTTTTTAAAATGCAAATCCTTTCTTCAAATTTTAAAGAGTCTCCATGACCAATAACTTGTCACATTCCCATAGAGTTTCTCCACTGCTTTCATTCCTAACTTATTAGTCACATTGATTCCTTTGTTCATGACTATCTACGAGTTATTTTCAATCCTGTCTAATTAAATTTTGGAAGTAAGGATATGATGTTTACAGAGCATAAAGAACAATTTACTTTTGAGCCTTGCCTACAACCCCTGTCATATATTTCAGGATTATATTATTTTTCTAAATTAGCAGGTCTTAGTACAGAATTATAGTTAGAAAATTTTATAATTATATGTTCAATAAAAAGATCACAGTGAGATTGAGTAAATTTTTTTTCTCTATGATAATCAGCAAACATGATGAAGTATAAATACAGGTGAAATGTCACAGTACCTTCCAAAATAGACACATTACCATAAAGCTATCTGTACAAAACTATGTTTAATGTGAAAATGGTAAGCTAATAGGAAAAGGGATTATTCTGATACAGCATGGAAATTAATGATAAAAAAAGTATATCCACCTACATTTTCATCTCAAAGACTACCAGCAACCACTGGAAGCATCTTTTCCTTTTACTACTTACGGAATCTAGTATACAATTAGAAAACAGGGAATTAAAAAAAATAAAATGTTAGTTTATCATGTAGGTAGAGGGAGACCCAGTTCCACCATACCTTTCAGGCTACATTTTATGGAAGTGTAGGGTTTTATTAAACTTCCTGTTTCTGCTGGCTGCTTGCTTGGGGAGCTGTGGAGGGCCATGGGATTGTAGCAAATGCTGGATGTAAATTTATATCATTGGCATGAAATGAAAGCTAAAACTATCGGAAATCTGAAAATATTTTTGCTTGTCTAACAATTTGATCTTAGGAGTTACAGTATACCACCTTAGAGAGGGAGAGGGACAGAACTGATGTCAAGACTCTAAATATTGGCTTGAGCTGTTGGCACGTTTTCCATGGGAGGCAACAGGGGTTTGATGAATGCTTCCCAAGAAGAACACTTCGATATTCCCCATTGTGAGCCCACATGTAATCTGTGGGTAGAAGAGGCTGAAAGCTAAGTCCTCAGATGTTAAGGCAACGTGGTCAAAGGTAGAATTAAACCTAGATTCTAGTATTTCTAGTTAAACTAGAGAACAGAAGAAATTTCAATTGAGATCCTGACTTTTGAAGGCAAAATGATGAATCAACAAACGCATACATGAGCGGTTTCCTACTAAATGAAAACTTCCCTCCTCCTCCATATGCAGAGCTTCTTTGTTTCATGGTCAAATTTGCTAAGCACTTATAAACTAGATGGCCAAGTTCTCTAACAAAGAGTTTGTTGCCACAGCTGCACCAATTCTCTCTCCCCCTTCTCTGATTTTGGGGGGACTGGAAACCAGTGTGGTTTGTTTTTGTACATAGTGACTTGGCCCAGATCACAGGAAGACCACAAAAGAGTCTGATAACACATTTGGGTTCAGACTCACCATGCAAAAATAAAACTATAGGGCCAAATACCACTTTTTCACTCTCATGCTTATGCTTAAAACACTGAAGTTGTTATGTTGTTGCTGTAGTTTGTGCTTCCTCCTGACTACATGCCCATGGTGGTCAGCCTCCCTCAGGACATGCGCTGGTCACTGGGAGAGCAGGGAAGTAGGCTTTGCCCCTCATGGAAAGGATACACAAGCTTTCCCTTCACATCCCATCAGGAAAGTAAGTCACATGGCCCCACCTGGCTTCAATGGGAGACAGGTAGTCCAAGCTACCATTTTGTCTTTTGGGGACAGGTCTGGGCATGTTATATGTAAGAACATATTTTTTTCAGATTATGTTCTACAAAATACGGAAAACAAAGCTATTCCCTCCCTCACTTAGTTAACAATAAAAGTATACCTGTACCAACACATTAACACAAGGAAGTCATAAAGAATGTGCCCAGGAATACTACTGCTTTTCAAGTCATGCAGTGTTTCAGAACATAAAATGCCATAAAAATGTCTTGGGGGCATATCCAGCCTTCACTCATGCTTCTCAAAATGATTGTTCTTCCTAGAAATTATTCACTTTATTATTATGAGTACCCTGTTATCTTCTGACCTGGATCAGTCTAAATCTAATCAATATCCTTAGAAATTATATTTAAAATGTGAAGGGTAGTTTATCGCAAGCTTAAATAAGTAACATTTTTCTCATGACTTAACTGTGTACCTACTGACTGAAGCATGACGCCATGCAGAGTCAATGACCACATAAGGCTATCTCTTGAGGTGAGGATAGATAGAGGCGGAGGTTAGAATAGAGAAGATACACAGTGATCACTTGAGGATTATATGCCACAGAGTTTTCAAAGGAAATGGTTTTTAAATATGTTGCAGTGTTGGCTCCTCCTCCCATATGCAGGCTGACATTGTGAGACAATGAAAGCAGAGCTCTGCTGATGGGAATGGATCAGGTGCCCTCAATCTCTCCTGCTAGACCCCTTATCTTAATTCCTTGCAACCCTAAACTTTCCTCTAAGAAGCCCTTGGAGGTTTTGAAGTTCAATTGGGGGTGGGGGTAGGGGGAGAAAATCTCCTAATCCCTGGATACATACATACATAAATTTATTCCAAATACTTGAAGACAGATGAATTTAATATATACTAGCCCTGGAGAGGTAGCGATTTCCTGCTATATGTTTTGGAATATCCATGCCACAGGCCAGGATATGATTTACAAATATAAATTAATACTGGAGAGAGAAGTAGAAAAGAAGCAAAGAATGAGAGCTGGTAAAGTTTCTTTCTCATCATAGCAAAGAATTAACCAAATGATGGTTGATAGATAAACACACAAGACCTTCCAAAAACAAATTTCTGTAGATGCCATATTATGAAAATTACTGCTGATTTTGTTCCTTGAGTCTCCCAGTTACTATGTCAACTGATGGGCAGGATGGGTACCTGAGCCAAATGTCTTCAGGCATTTGAAGGATTCATGTACTTAGTAAGTGGTATTGTACACACTAGAGAATCCGAAATAGACCTAGAATTGATTGAGACATATAATTTTAGAAATCAATGAAATTCTGCGTTCAGTTCAGTTTTTGTCTTACCAAAATCTGTGATTTAAGTGAGTATAAAAACCACCTAAAGTCTTAGACACTGGAGCCTCCCAGTAACTACATCTTGAACCTAGAGAGGAAGATGAAACCCTCAGTAATTCTTTCCCATTCACTTTCTATTTCCCCACCACCTCAGCACATAACAAATGGGATGGAAAGCACTCTTAGGATAGGGCAAGAAAATACATTTGCAGTTTTTTTTTTTAAGATTTATTTATTTGTGCATACAGAACTGGGGTACAGACCAGAGATGCGGAGGGTGAGAGAATTTACCAGGGACAGAGTGGGGAGCAGAACAGGCAGATCGACGAAGTACACTGCTGAGGGGAGCAGCGGGCGGGTCAGGAGAGGTCTGAAACACCATGTGGTCACCTCCGGGGCAGGAGGGAATCAAACTCATGCGGAGTGGCTTTAGCTTCTTAGTGCAGTGTTTTAACCCGCTGCGCCACCAGGGAGGGCCACATTTGCAGTTTTAAATTTAGTATTATAAGAGTCTAGAATTTCTAGGACACACCATTTGGATGTATCGGTCAGTGGTTTAGGATGTCAGTCAGGTAAGTGGTGAAACTTCCTCATCCACTTGATTAGAAGTATGATGCCTTAAAAAGGAGTTAGTCAGAAAACTGGATTCATTATAGTCCGTGAGTAGCAAAGGGAAATTAGATTAGACTTACTCAGAAGGGCAGAGATTTCATTTGAGAAAAAATTCAGGAAAATTTTGAAGAAAGGGTGATTCGTGAGGAAGGACAGTAAAAATAGCTGTTGGTTAAATGCTGGAGATAAACACAGGTGCTCAATTATGATTTGCTTGGGGGAGAATATAGAAGGAAAGTGTCAGTAGGAATGTTTGGTGACAGAATAAGATGAACAGATACTCCTTGTTAGGAAGACACATGTAATTATTGGCATCTCATTCTCATTTATTTGCAATCCCTCCAAGTTGTCTGAGGTAGGTAGCTACTATATCAAGCTAGTGTACATGGCTGGGCAAGCTATGCACAGCACCAGGAAGTACATCAGACAGTATGACGTAAATGTCATGGATTTGCTCTTGTTACACACAGATACCATGAATCTGCATGTCTATCATAGCAACAGCCCCTACTGACGTCAAGTGCCATGAGAAAGAGGCATTTTTTGTTAAATTGTCCAGAGGTATCCCATATGCTAGCTAGCAACTGTCCTCATATATATTGAAAGAAGTGTTCATTTTCCTGCAGAATCACTTCAGCTCTAACATGTGCCTTGACTAGAAGAACAAATGAATCATTCCCCATTTATTTTTCTTCAGATGCTCATAAATGAAGTCTAAAATGCTCACAAGATCTTTAAACTCTTTTGGCATCCTAAAAAATCACCGGGGATGAACCCAAACCATTTGTTTTATCATATAAGATGGGGATCAAGTGGCTCCAAATAGAAAAAGGATAATTGAACTTGGCAAAGGAAACAATGTTTTGTTTTTTTTTTTTTCTGGATTGTTTACTGCCTAGTAACCACTTAAAATATTTCTGGAATGAATTAATAACCATAGAAACCATCATCTCTAGAATCATCCAAGGTCTCCTTTATTTTCAGGATTAGTCCAAAAGCTCAGTATTGAAGACTTATTAGGATACATCATATCAATGGCAATAATGACCATAAAACTGATGAGCTATGATGATACTTTAAGCAGATTCCACCAGCTGGTTGTGACTACTCTCTGGGGCTTTCTAAAGCACAGCTGTCTATTATATCCAGTCAGCTGTTCTCCTTTCTTTCCATTTTTAGCCCAAAATCCACTTTCCGATTGGATCTTTCTGACTGGCACACTTGACATTTTCATCAAGAGAAGAAAAATCATTTCAAATCCAAAGGATAAGCACCGTCCTTTAAAAGGTCATAAAACACTAGGAGTTGCTCTTTAGCCATAGATTTTGAAGATAAGTCCAAAGAAAACAGAGGAGATGGTTTGGAACAAGCTCGGTATACTTCATCATCAGGGCTGTGTTACACAGTATGAGAAGGCTTCAGGGGAATTCAAGCACCAGTGGAAAGAAAGGTTTTGCTTGCATTGGCCATCATAAATATGTTTTGACAATAAACAAATGGGTGTTCATAAGACATGCATGTCTGATGTGGAAGGAAAGCCTATTTGCACCAAATAAATTACAGAAACAGTTCAAGAGCAGTTCATCCTAGTGAAAATATTATCCATGAACTACTGGCAGGCTTGGCTCAGGTTAGGTTATCTTTTTTTTTTTTTTTTTTTTTTTTTTAAAGATTTATTTATTTATTCATACAGAACTGGGGTACAGGCCAGAGATGCGGAGGGTGAGAGGATTCACCAGAGACAGAGTGGGGAGCAGAACAGGCAGATCGACGAAGTACACTGCTGAGGGGAGCAGCGGGCGGGCCAGGAGAGGTCTGCCACGCCATGTGGTCACCTCCGGGGCAGGCGGCAGGCGGGAATCGAACTCATGCGGAAGCGGCTTTAGATTCTCAGTGCTGTGCTTTAACCCGCTGCGCCACCAGGGAGGGCCAGGTTAGGTTATCTTTTGTCTGAGTGCCAGCTGCATTTGCTAAACCTGCCCAAGGGCAGCATCCTGTGACTTGTGTACCTATCAGTGTTTAGCAGAAACTGTACACACTTCATATTTCAGAGCCTTACAAAACCCACTTACTTTTCTCCCCCTGGGATCAGTTTCTCTCCCTGACTATCTCTGAGCTTGGAAATCATCTCTCCCTGCCCTCTGGTCCCCTTGCCTCTGCCCTGTTCTTTATGACCACTTTCCAAATGAGTGCCCGGATGGGGGCCAGGCCTATGGGTGCCAATTGTGTACAAATCACAGAGCCAACACAGCTGATCCAAAGGGCATCAACTATTCCAAGTCCAGTCCTTTAGTTCACTGAAAGAGAATGGCTTTGAAAGTATAGCCAGCAAAAACAATGAAGTAAGGTTCTTTGGGGAGCATTAATTTCATCAAAATTTTTGAAAATTTTCAGACATTTGTAAATTTTGGCTTTTTAGAACACTACTAGAATAATATATAAAAAGAATTATATATTATTAAATTAAAATGGAATAACTCAGCAGGGTCCCTTTGGTGTCCAAGTCTCTGCACAAGAATGAACATGGAATTCATGGATGGCTAACCAGGCAGATGGACACTTCCCAGTGGCTGACAACAGTCTTCAGAGTTGGCAAATGGCACTTTCTCTGCTGTGATCTGCCAGGGTTTGCAAAGAAAGCAAAGACTTCAAGTCAATAATCTAAATAATCTATTTGTAGGATTTACAGAGCACCCACAAACTGGAATAGGTATCTGAGACTCTGTCTCGATTTACCTTCTGTCTCTTGGTAACCAAGTCCTTTAGGAATAAAGTCTGCCAAAGACTTGGTGTATTTTGCTGTTTCTTTAGTAGTATATCTTTCCTGGACACAGCATTCCCTTTCCACTTTTTTTAAAAATAGTAGGAGCAGGTGTTTCTCCTTTCTCTGTTTATAATATGCCGTGATATATTGGGCGCTTCAAGGCAAAAGAGAAGGATCTGAGCTCCCACTCCTAATAACGGAAAATGATTGAAACTCTGAGCTTCAGTTCCTTCACACGTAAAAGAGAATGATAGAAACAGACTCCTCGCAGCATGAACCATGAAGAGAATAACATATGAAATGTAATAGTCAGGCCTTATAGCAACATAATTCTCTATTCCAAGTTACTTTTTATGATTTGCGGCCAGCCCATGACATCCCAGTGGAGGCACCTGCATAGTGGTGCTTGGTGTGAACTTATGTCAACATGAACACCACCGGTAGAGGTTGATAAAAACTAACCCTCCCAGTGATTTGGACTTGGTGCACTGGGGTTGGCCCATGGTATCTCTTTTTAACAAGACTAAGGTTTGATGATAACTGCTTAAAATGTACAAATTCCCCTCTCCTTCAGGACATTTCTGTAAATAAAACCCATGATTCCTCTAGCTGTCTTTGGCTTACCAATGGAAACAATTTCCAGAGCTCTCGTAGTTATCCACCTGCTACAGAACTCTGGTTTGGTTCAGTGTTGGGTCCTAAATATGAAAGTCCACGCAATGTGCCCTACCTGATAGAAAGAACTTGAATAAAGGGTTGGTAAAGAAAGCAGAACTTTAATTCATTGAATGTGACTGCCTTGTCATCACTAATATGGGGAAATGTGCTATTTATTAAACTGGCTAATAATCCTACAGATGCTGCAATTTCATAAATGATTTTATTAAAACAGTGTGAAAAACAAGAGGAAATAGTAATTTTTAATTTCCTTCTTTCTTGCCACAGATGGGCTGAATTATTAATAATGTCCCAAGTCTCTCTTAATCATATTATGAGACCTGTAACTGTTAAGTCTAACTCAATATGCTCGTCAAAGAACTCTGAACTGAAACTTTGTAAAGTATCAAAAAAAATAAAAAATAAAAAATATCAGTTACCATTTCATTATTTTTCATTCTCATTCACCTCTGAACTTCCTGGTTCTGTCTGGGGCCAAAGTAAAAATTGCCAAAACACCACGGGAAAGGCTGCTCTCACAGTATTTCTGGCTCACCAAAAATTTCTTAAGAAAGCCAGTTTCCATGACATTTCAGTTCCAATTTTACAGACCCAAGAAAACTCAGGATAGTTCAGATAAAGTTCAGATAAGCATTCAAATTCTCAGTTACTTATGCCAGATGAACCACTAAGTCATTTGACATGTTCACATCACTGTTTTAGAATAACAACCAAAAAAATTGATTAAAATTTGATCCAATGTGGACAATTGTGGAGGAGTATAATGTACTGGAGTCATTAGAGATGAATGGGTCATTTGTTCTTTTTGAAAACCTAAAAGTGCAAAATTGAAAGGATGATCCTGTGGTTTACTTTAGGTACAGGAAGATTTAGATGTAGCAACCTAGCCACATAAAACACCGAACAACAGTCTGCCTGACAAAAGCTACTGTGGGAACCAACGTAAGATGTAATTTGGGGGAAAAGACTTTGCCCACCTGTTTATCTTTCTTAGCTCTCTCCTCTCCTGCCTTCCTTCCAAATGGAAATGATAATACCAGCACCACTAGAACACAGGAGGTGGAAGGAACTACTAATCCTAAAGTCTCAAAATCCTCTGAGAATCAGTTTCTCTTACTGGCTCGAGACAGCGTAGAGAGAGGAAAAAAGATTAATTTAACTTTCAAATAATTAAGTATCAACTTACTTTGGGGCTAGAAATTATCCTCTGTGGCAGAACTAAATTCTGAATCATTCCTAGGGCGTGATTCAACAGTGAATTTATTTACTGGGGAATCATATAAACCATCATCAAAAAGCTCTAGAACATTACATGTACCTCAGTCTCAGTGGAACAACCCACCCTGTGGAGCTTGGGAGAGTGGGGTTCTGTTCTTGGCTCTCATCCAAAGAGGTTCAGACATTGTAAGGGCCAATAAAGTGGTTCCACTGAGAACACTTCTTTGTGGCAAAGGCCTAAAGAGCACAATACAGCAGAATGCTCTGTCAAATACAGTAGTTCAGAAAACCATGTTTTAAGAATCTGCCCTTCATAACCATTAAAAGGTACTAGATTAATCATTCCACTACACTTTTTACCAGTCTTCTCACCTTCCAGCAGGTACAGAGGCATTAACAAATCCAAAGAGCATTCCTCCCCCAGCATAAATCTGCACTTGTTCTTAACTAATGGAAAGTATCTACCTGTAGGAATGAGAATAATATTTTGGATTTTTTTTTTAAAGATTTATTTGTGCATACAGAACTGGTGTACAGGCCAGAGGCTCAGGGGCAGTGAGAGGCTTCACCAGAGGGGTGACAGAGACAGAGTGGGGAACAGAACAGGCAGATCTACGAAGTACACTGCTGAGGGGAGCAGCGGGTGGGCCAGGAGAGGTCTGCCACACCATGTGGTCACCTCTAGGGCAGGTAGGAATTGAACTCATGTGGAAGCGGCTTTAGATTCTCAGTGCTGTGCTTTAACCAGCTGCGCCACCAGGAGCTGGAGGGCCATATTTTGGATTTTGCAATTGACTTTATAACTATAGAAACACACTTTTAAGTAATAATAACAGCTTAGACAGCTGCATTGAATGATCAAGGAAAAGTGATTAATACCCACAAATTTAAAGTAACTACTATGTATACTTTCATTGTACTATACCATCCTGATACTGAACTTGGAAGCTGAACTACACATATTACTTGTCTATATTTACCACACTTAGTAAATAATTGCAGATTATACTTCAGAAAGTTACACCTGGCTTCCAAGCATACGAATAAATGCCTCCAGCCTCTCTGGTAGCACAGGGATTAAGTCTCAGCACTCTGAAGCTATCCACAGTTCCTGCAGCACCATTTCCATCCCTGGCCAGGGAGCTGACCCACATGTCTCACCCAGCAGTGTATTTTAGTCAATCTGCCTATTCTGCACCCCATTCTGTCTCTGATAAATCCTTTTGCTCCTTTGACCCTGCCCCTCACCACTGTACCCCTAGCATACACCCAGCTCTTGTATGCATAAGTAAATAAAATAAATCTCTAGAAAAATACCAAAAGAACAAATGTCTCAATATTGTCAATTTTTCAGTTTTCAGGAAGGTGAAATAATTAAATTATTAATTCTAGCTAGTGAACCTTAACACATATTAAACAAAATGTAACCTATCAGAAACTTATAGTATCAATTAAAATTTATATTTAACTTATGCTTACATAAGTTGAAAGGAGTAAACTACTCCATGAGCAGAGAAACCTAACACAATTAAGAAGCTATAGAAATAACACCCCTAAAACATATACAGTATTGTAAATCAGTGTTGCCAGTAAATATCAATGAGTATAAGTCTTAATACTTGATTATGAGTCTTAATATTCACTATATTGAAAATCACTTGGACAATCCAGCAGGTTTATCTGACTAATGAAATCTTGGTAAATAATGAAAATGCATTTAACTTCATTCTCTTCCACTTACAGTAAAGTAAGGGATTATAAAAACATAAAGTCTTGGAAGATATACAGAGCAACGTGGACTATAAATCACAAGTTACCTTTAAATCACAAATTTAAATCACAAATTACCTTTAAATACAGCCACTATTTATTCAATGTGACTGTAGTTGATCTCCTAGGTATTATAGCTATATCGCATCATTTAACTTATTGAAACTATACAAAGCATCTTCAACATAAGTATTATCATCCTTATCTGCAGATGGGAAAACAAAGGCTAAAGCATGAAGCTAATTTGTCTGTGTTCATACATCTAGCAAGAGACAGACTAGACTGGTTTTTAAATCCAGGACTGTTTGACTTAAAAGTCTATTTCCTATTCACTGTAACATCTGTTGTACTTGAGCATAATATGCTTTATCACACTATAAATACTGCAGTGGCAAATGTTAGATGGCGTCACTCAACAAAGAAAGTCAGCTAGGTGAGTCACTATTTTATCAACTGTTCTTTTCACATCTGCACCAAGGCACACATTGCTCATACCACATCAGCTGCTTCCTCCAACAGACAAATGTTTCCAACTCTACATACTCAGAGCTAACCGTTTACTTTGATATTAGATTAAGTTTTCAATTGTTTGTAAGGCACTGATAAAATTTGCAAATATGTCCAAAAATTAAATTATTTCACCCACTGTGAAAGTGATACCAACTTTATGTACATAAACTGCTATACATACGGCTATACATAACCTATCATTCCATGGTGTATGCTAAAGGATCTCTCCTCTCTAATTTTAGTTCACTTCCTGTTAGAGCAAAGGTAAACCACAAAAAAAAAAAAAAAAAATAGGAGGGACATAATATCAAGGTTAGAATACTGGGGCAATCAATGAAGTTGAGGACTTGAGCTATAAAGCTTTATGTTAGCATGAAACTAATTTGTCTGTGTTCACACATCTAGCAAGAGATAGACTAGATTTTATTTTAAATTCAAGCTTGACAGCCCTCCCTCGTGGCGCAGCGGGTTAAAGCACAGCACAGAGAATCTAAAGCCGCTTCCGCATGAGTTCGATTCCCGCCTGCCCCGGAGGTGACCACATGGTGTGGCAGACCTCTCCTGGCCCGCCCGCTGCTCCCCTCAGTAGTGTACTTCATCCATCTGCCTGTTCTGTTCCCCGCTCTGTCTCTGATGAAGCCTCTCACCGCCCCTGAGCCTCTGGCCTGTACCCCAGTTCTGTATGCACAAATAAATAAATCTTTAAAAAAAATAAAAAAAAATAAATTCAAGCTTGACACAAGAACTGGAAGAAGGAACTAAAAAGACAAATGAATAGACATTATCAAAGTACAGACTTTTTTAGGCTAAGCCCAGAGGGGCAGTCATATGAGAGACCAGGTCCTGGAAAGTTGTATCTGCTTTCAGAGTGGTACAGAGGCCAGTTTCTGAGAGTAGATTGGCTTGACTTTAGAATATTACCAGCCTAGCTATCAAGTTTGTGAATGGGTTTCAGACAAGGCTAGTAATACAAAGATAGCCGGTGATAAGAATGTTCTGCAGGAGATGGAGTTGATTAGAGTGGATGGCAGCGGACAGCAAAACAGAATGGCTAGGAGTAAACTAAAGTCCTGGAGAGAAATTATGTGGAGAAAGATGCAGAAATTCCTTGGGCATCAGAAAAGCCATAGCTTTCACAGATCCCTCAGGAGAAAGGAGGCAAAAGTCCAGTGAGGCATGTTTAATTGTAAGTTCCTCTAAAACAAGCGTATACTCAGCAGGACCATCCTCTCCACAAGCACAATTGCGCAGTTCTGCAGAAACTAATGGTTGCTGTTGACAGAAGGGAGAAATTCCCGCCAAACTAATGTAGCTCCCCTCCATACTCCAGATTACAAGATTGTCTAAAGTCTAACCTGCTGTTCAATTCAAATTCAAGTAAGGAGGTAAGGCCTGAACATCCCATTAGAGATTCTTACCAAACTAAAGTGAAATTTGTTTCTATCAGAAAACTCGACTTACAAATTTGCGTTTTGATGAATTTTAAATGTCTGATAGATTTTCTATTGGAGTTATTATGCAAGTACTTTAAGAAGAAGTTTAAAGGCCCTCCTTGGTGGCGCAGCAGGTTAGGACGCAGCACTGCAAGCTAGCCACAGCTACCTCAATGCAAATTTGATCCCCAGCCCTAGAGGTGACCACATGATGTAGCAGACCTCTCCTGTCTTTCTCACCCACTGCTCCCCTCAGCAGTGTACAAAAAAATCCCATGCATGTGAGAGAGCACTTATAACATGTAATTAACACCACTAATAAATACTCTCCGTATTAATCAAGGGAAACAATAATGATTTTTTTGTGCACTCATCTTTTCTTTCAAGTCTTAGAAGGAAAAGGCTATTTTTTTCCTCACATTCCTCTGTTCAGGAGAAGCATCTCTGGGCTTCCATAAGATCTTCTCTCTCAGCCTGCCTGTTGTCAGTCTACCTATTCTGCTCTCCGATCTCTCTGGTGAATCTCTCATGGCCCCTGCACCTCTGGCCTGTACCCCTGCTGTGTATGCATAAATAAATAAAATCTTTAAAAAAAAAAAAAAGAGGATACTTTCAGAATCAAAAATACAAAAACTGTGCTTTTTATTTTTAATACCAGTGATGTGTGCATGCCTATACAGGAAAGGCTGGGGCTGACATTTCATATTCGTGGGAACTCCCATGCATGTGAGAGAGCACTTATAACATGTAATTAACACCACTAATAAATACTCTCCGTATTAATCAAGGGAAACAATAATGATTTTTTTGTGCACTCATCTTTTCTTTCAAGTCTTAGAAGGAAAAGGCTATTTTTTTCCTCACATTCCTCTGTTCAGGAGAAGCATCTCTGGGCTTCCATAAGATCTTCTCTCTCTTGTAGTCCTGGGTACATTCTACTTGTGGTTCCTGTTAAAATGTCTAGCACAACGCCAGACACCAACTAGACACTTGCATTTGTATCTGGAGTGTGGTTGGCTGATTTGTGAGCCAGCTCACATGATCTCTGAACACAGTTGTGTGTCTCAATCCAATTCTACATTTGGTGACCTCATCTTGGTTGCCTGAACTAGGCCAGGGTGGGTGATTTTACATGATGGAAATTGTTGAGCTGAATTTTGGTGTTCTGGACATAAGAACTGAGTCTTATTTTTTCTTCTTCATTCCACCTAACCTAATATTTTTTAAAGATTTGTTCATTTATTTATTTACACATAGAGGAACTGAGGTCAGGACAGAGGTGTGGAGGTATGAAAGGCTTCACCAGTGACAGAGTGGGGAACAGAACAGGCAGATCTACTAAATATGCTGCTAAGAGGAGCAGCATTCTGCTGCATCATGTAGGTCAACTGCCTGGCCAGGGATGACCAAGTTTAAGCAGTGAGAGCACTAAGACTTAGCCCTAGGTCACCAGGGAGGCCCTAACCTAAGTTTTACAGAGCAGTTAATCTTTTACATGAGAATTGTACTGTGAATAACTATATCTTCTATGAATCATCTTTAATTATTAAAGATAGCCTCTTATTTTTAGTGTACTTTTCTAGATAATTCTGATTAACCATCTGCAGATAAGGTTTAATTATTCATTTACTCTTTTTATATAAATAGTAGTTATTAAAAGAAAATGGTGTTATTGTATTTTCACCAAAAGTATTATTAAATGATTAGAAGCAACTCTAAAATGCCACATTTTAACCATCAGTCGGCTACTTTTTCTAGTTTATACAATGAGAAAGAAAGTTTATGTATTAGAAAGTTAATTCCATTGCTTTAGAATTAGCCATTTGGGGACTTCAGACAAAACATTTGTTATTTTGTTTCAAATGGGCCTTTCAATTTTCAAATATGAATAATTACTTTCCAGAACTTACATTGAAGACTGTAGTCTTTGGAACTGAGGTCTTTGTATGAGAAGAATGATGGCCAGTACTCTCTGGAAAGGCAATAGAGTGAATCCGAGTACAGGTTCTAGGAAGATTTCCAGGGACCTAGTCCCATCTATCCCCCTTATCTGTGTGACCTTAGGAAAGCCACCTAGCTTCTCAGTGTCTCAGTTTTCTCATACATACAATGGCAATGATAGCAGAACTAAAGATGAAGCACATAAATATGGTACATGTAAAACACTTAGCATGTTGAACAAAACTTGTGATTATTGTTATTTATTATTACTTTTGAGTATAATTGTTATACATATTAGATACTTAATAAACATTTCTGAATTGGTTAATGAAATGATCAGTCATTACCATTGAGTAAAGGAATATATAATGAGTACTACTAAGTACCTGGAATAGTGGTAAACAAGGCAAGCCAGGTCCCTAAGCTCATAAAGATTACATTTTAGTGCTATGTGGTTTAGTGCAAAATGTCTAGGGAGTTGATCTCAATGTTTAGGGACTCAGAGGTGTGTCTGGATTATAAATTCACTAACAATAAATGTTAGGGATTGTGTTAATCCCAGGATAGGTGAAAGGATCAAGATTTGGATTTATACAACAGAGGACCAAAATAGCGATTGTATAAATAGGTAGAAAGTTCTTTCTGATGTAACTATCCAAAGATGGACAGTCCAAGCTACCACGAGATGGTGGAGGGACTCAGGTCCTGTGTCTTAGGACTCTGCTTTTGCTGGGATATTCTCTGTCTTTGAGGTTCTCACCACACCCATATTCCAAACAATGGGTTGGAGAACAGAGGAAAAACATCAAAGCAGACTGGAAAGAAAATGACATTCTCTACTTCTGGCATACCGAATAGGTGGGACTTGACATAGTCATATCATCTCTAAGGAAGCCAAGGAAATATTATAATTTCAGCATCTGTGTGCCCACCCAAAATCAAGGAGAACACATCTTGAGGGATAGTTAGTAGTCCTGACCACATTTCATCCTTCTGGCCAGGGTTATATTATTCATTCTCCACAGAGACTACTCATTCGCTTCCCAAGGAATGTGAACCCAAAGTTCAGCCTTCTATGCTAAGATCAAGGATCATGTGACACCAGTCCTCTTCATCAAATTCCAATGTGGATTTCTGTAGTATAGTAGTCAGAAACAGACAATTAGATACCCTCAATATGCAGGATAATACCCAAAATAAGGAGTAGGAACAAGATGACAGAAATAAAATCTTCTACTGAAAAAGGGAAAATAGTAAACAGAGCTATCATCAATCTATCAAGTCCTGTTGGGAGGGAATTCCAGCACCTCCCTGCCCCACTGGTTGTGTGAGTCCTTCATTTGGTCCATCTGGCAGCTGAGGTTCTAGCTCTCTGGGAGATTTCTTTGGTCTGTTGTCTTCCTTGGCCACATCTAAAGCAGACACTGAAAAGAAGACTTTCCTGGGAATATCACAATTTCTATACTCCCCTTCTTGCAGACAATGACTGATAAATACAGGAGTTGGAGAGACTCTTCACAGGTTTTTGATAGACCAGTCTTCCAGCTTCTGTGAAAATATATTTCCTTTCTAATTGTGAGAATGTCATCCAGGCTATTCATTTCTGCTCCGTTCCATGTGTGAGTAATCACAGCTAAGGTTCTGGTCTTGGCTTAAAGACTATGGGTTCTGATCTTTGTATAGACACCAGCATCACTTCCATTCCCAAAGGAAACATTCATTTACAGTGGAGACTCATTCACTTTTTGTCCTGTGTTGACAAGGGTGTTAAATTGTAGCCCACTTGTCTGTCAAGAAGGTACTTGTGTGTGGTCTACTTAATTCTAGCCACAGCCTCAGATCCTGGCTTTAGGGCCAAGACCTTCCAAGCTGTCCTGGGACTCACAAACCCATGTCTTCTCTTAGCCTGAGCTGATCAAGGATTATAGTGCTTCAGCCCCAGTCTTTAATGAAATCTGTTTCCTTTCACTAAGTCCCCAGAAAAAAAATGGCCTCTCTCAAGGTTGTCCATGAGACTACCTTGGGGTACAGAGGCCATTCCTAGAACTTTAGAAAGGAGTTCTTTTGTGGCTTCTAGCCCAGAAACACATCTCTGATGCTGCCCAGCAACCTAAACTTTAGGGAAGTAATGTGCTGAGCAGGGGATTAAGACATCTGGAATAAGGAAAAGTCTTTACCACTTAACTCTTGAGTTTTTAAAGAAATATTCTCAATTCTTTGTGTCCAGCTTCTTCATATTTAAAATGGGCCAAGAGACTAGATGACTTTTATGTTCTTCCCATTTTTTTATCTAGCACTTTTTATAGATGTGTATATATGTACATAAATACATGCATGTGTGTGTTTTATGTATCTGTCGTATGTCTGTCTGCGTTACATACTGGTGTGCTTACAACTCTTCTAATGTTTAGTTATTTCTCCTTACTGTATCCTGCCACAGACTACAGGGGGTTGTCAAAATACTCTTGGATTGTTCCTATTCATTTCTGTGAGACAGTTTGAATACGTTAATCAAATTTAGCAAGCTTTTTACAAGACTTGTAGCACATTTTAACACAATTCTTCTGGTCAATTGCACAATAAAATTTCAGGGGGAATTCCAGGTGGTAAAAATACCATGACGTGGGTTATCAGACATGGATTCCCATTAGAACTCCACTGTTTAAGCACCATAGACTTGGGCAAGTTACTACAAACACGGACCTGCTCACATTAGGAATTCAAATGCATCTGTTGAGATACCCCTGCCCTATTCCTTGATATTTAAGGGTCCAGAGCACTTAGGTGAGCGGCAGCTCAAACAACAGTCTAATTTTATTAATTGGGACTCCCTTTTAGTTAGGAAAAAGATTCATTTGCTCTAAGTTAAAGTTTCAAGCTCAGAGTTGAACTTGGTGATTTGTACTGGCCTCAAGGTCTTTTCTTTGCCTCTTCATCTCTTCCCCTTCCAAAGTAAGGGAAGAGGAAGACGATAGAGAAAGATAGACAAGTCTTGGCTGGCTGTGCAGTTCCTACAGATGCTCCTCAGTGGTGAGTGTCAGGGGTAGTCAGATGGGAGACCCCTCTGGGTGAAATGGAGGTGCTTCAGGAGTCTCCACAAGCTACAGCCCACCTGCTGCCACCCTTTCCCAGTTCCTTCCTACAAGGGGACCACACACCTCCTCTAGAGGACCCTCCTCCTGGCACAGGTTCTGCAAGGCCATCCAAGTCCAGCTGGCTTTCAAGGTTCCCACCTGACCACTGCAAGCCCAACACCAGGGGAGTGTGTCAGGGAGACTGTGTGGCCCTTACCTCGCTCTACCAGTAAGGGTGTGCCTGCAGGATCCAGCACAGGAAGCAAGCCTGAATCTCTGCTTAGCATGTGTTGTGTGTTCCAAACCCTCTTGCCCAGCAACCTTAGAGTAAGGAGGAGGAACCACACTCTCTTTTCAGGGACCCCACTAACTCATCTTGGGGAAACACCACAACAGCAGCACTAGATTACAAAGTGACTTATATTGTGAGTTTTCTATTTCAAAGGAGTCTTGAGTCTCTAGTCTTATATCTAAGTGAAATCAGTAAGCCTCAGCCACATCTCAGCCAGTCTTATAGAAAGGTACCTAGTCGCTCTTCCTATTTAACATCAAGTTCTTCCCAACTTTGAAGGTTTAGCTGAAATCTTAAATGATACAGGGTTCATTCAATATTCTATAACTGATGAGATGATGATGACAATAATACCATTAGCTAACACTTAAACTATGAGGCAAGGATTGTTTGAGAGACTTTAAATTTCCTCGATACATATTTTTTAAGTTTTTCTATCAAAGACATACATTTACATTAGTCTGATATTATTATTACTATTATTATTATCTTATTAGAAAGTGGCAAACTATTCTTTCTATGTATTCTGTATTTATCTATTTATCCATGTATCTGTCTATCACCCATCTTCTACCCCTCTATGTATGTATTCATCCAGCCAGCCAACCATTCATCCATCTTCTCTATTCCACTTCCCACTCTTCCTAATACCCCTTTGACTATTCTCTTCCTTTCCCTTACTTTCGGGGAACTCCGTTCAGTTATCAATATCCACACGTTTATAATAGTTTTGCTTTCTCAGTTCATCCATTCCTTATATTAAAACTACCATATATTGAATTCCAGCAACCCCACACTAAGTCTTCATCTACAGATGTAGAAACTGAGGCACAGAAAAAGTGAAGGAACTCACCTGGGTGAGGACAACCAGTAAGTGGCAGATCTAGAACTGCCAGCAGACCACTCGGCACTCACCCAGCGCCCTAGATTGCTACCTTTTCCTGTTGCTTCCTCTTAGGAGATTTGCACTTTATCTTGAGGGTGATAGAAAGAGCTTGATTTCTCCCTTCCGCCCTCCCTCCACTTGACTTAAAAATAAGCAAAATGACACTGACCTTATATAGTGACTCAGAAGATAAAACCATATAGATAAGGACTCTGGAAGCAGCCCTGATACACACTAGGAAGTTGATAACAATCACTGTTGCTTTACATTACTCTTTCTGGTACTAAGATAAATCCAGAATAGTCTTTCCTACCTAAAGAAATAAGGCAGTACCTACTCACTTCCACCCTCAAACCCCCAAATGAACCGGTGAAGACATTAGTCCCATATGAATCCCCATATAACCAGCAAAGGCTAAGTTTTGATTAAAATATCAAAATACAGCCAGCCAGTACCATGTGCAATAAATAGCTTCGTATTTTTGTTTATTCCACTGAGTCTGAGAAACTGAGTTTGAGCCCAAGGTCTCTGATCCCCTCCACCAGCTTCCAGCTCAGAGGCTAGATTAGACAGCAATAGGACAAAGACCTAAAACTGTATCTTCTCTCCTAGTCAGTGCCCAAATTAGTCCCAGCCCAAGGGCAGGACAAATCTCTAACATGAGATCACCCACTCCTAGTAGCTGATCAGGAGAATTCCAGCTGGAGGCTAGTGATACCTGTAGAAACCAGATGGGTGCTAATTTCCATGAATCCTGGGGTGTCATGGAAAGACCTGCCTACTTGTGGCTTAGACTGAGTTAAAAGGCAGAGCAATTACATGAAAGTTCCCTTTTAACTTCTAAGTGGGATCAAGCCCACACTGTGTGATAGTCACCAGGTTGATAAAAGCCAATGTCAGTTTCTCATGTGCTCTAGGAAAAGAAGGCTGGCAGCTAGTGTCACTTTTCCAAACAATGAGACCTGGTGTCTCATACAGGCAGACAGAACTGGCCTGGAAGCAAATGTATGGAGCCTCACAGTCAAGAAAGCAGTGGCTTGGTTTTGTTTTCCACCTTAGAAAAAGGCACTGTGGGGTCAGGGTGTAACAGGGTGGTCCCCAGGAAAAGAGATAGTTCCAGGTTCCCTGCCCCACCCAGAAGGAGGGTGGAGCTGAGCAGAGAAGAGAAGGAATCTTAAGAAGAAGAAAGCAGGATGGAGAGCCAGGAGACCTGAGGAAGCCACATGGAGCAGAGAGCATGTGATGGAGAAACCGGGCTTGTCTCTTGGCCCTGTGCTGGTTGAAACAGATGTGGGTGAGAGACCCATGGGGAAGTTGACTACGGCAGCTTTTATCTTAATTTTGATTTTGTTCTTTTCTTTCCAGAATTGACTGGCCATTTCTGACCCTTCTCTATGGGTCCCAGCCAGAAGGTACTTTAGTCTTGTGGAGGGCTTTCAGGCCTTGCCTTGAAGCAATCCCTTTTGGGTAGACTTTTACCCAGGAGGGGATGGGTAACTTCAGGTGTTCTGTATTGTATGCTCATTGTATTAAAGTTCCTTTCCATTAAAGCTCTTATGTCTTGTCTTGATGTGGTGGATGGCAGAACCTATTTCGAGCAGGCAGGTTTAGGGGTTTAGGGGTAGTCTTGTAACAAGGGAAGAATCAGTCCTGTTTCTGCTAGTGGAGTTCTTGGGAAAATAATCATGGAACAACATTTTCTATCACTTTCCTCATCTAGCTCTGAGAAGCTGGAATTTACCACTCTAGGTTTGCTTTGGGAATTTAATTATTAGGAGTCCAATAAAGAGGTATCAAGGAAAAGAGGCCGAAGGTAAAGAATAGAACTAAAGAGATGGAAAGACCTGGAAAGTAAGCCTCCTCTCAAATGATAAAGGCTTCCTTCCCCTTTGTAACCAGAGAGCCCTCAGGGAGTGGCTGGTGGGGAGTGAGCTGAGGGCATGTGCAGAGGGAGCTCCACAGGCAACTTAAATGCTTTCCCAGAAGCCAAGCAGAGTCCGGACATCTCCAGAAATATCTATAACTTTCTCTGTGATACACAAATATGTAATTCTCTGTTCCTCTAGTATCCAGAGACATTCAAGAGCTTCAGAACATCCAAAATCAAACCCAGAATAACTGAAAATTTTGCAACCAAGTACCTTTTCTACCTGGGCTGACTTATGACTCAGGTGGGCATATAACCAGCTTTTTGATTGCCAGGGATATCTTACCAGGAGTGTATTAAAACATAAAATAACGCACTGGCTCTGCAGTATGAAAGCAGAGCCCATAAACCACAATATCTCTCTGTGAGGAAATAGACTTCCTGTCTGCTATTTTTTTATGTGCCCAATTAAGTGCAGATTTTTGGCTGCGTGAGCAACATAACTGCCGCATTTTTTCCAGAAAAACCAAGAAATGAACTAAAAAACTAAACAAGAAAAAGTCTTATAAGAAGATGGTCTGATAAGTGTTGTGAGATAGTCTTTTTCTCTCATTGTAGGCCTGATAGCTTCCATGCTGGAGAAGCCCACTTCCACTGGAGCTTCTTTTGATCCTGTTTCCAAAGCCCTGACTGGCAACTTCCCCACCCACCCTCATCCCCCACAGGGCCTGTCACTGAGGAAGGTAAGTTCATTTCCAGGCCTTATATGGCATAAAAGAGAAGGGCACCTTGAGGCTAGATGGGTGGTTCAGAGCTTTGGATGTTTGAGAATTAAAAATTCCCAAAGTTACCTGGGATTCCTGGAGGAAAAGTGGGTGTGGGGTGACCTGGTTCCAAAGAGATAAAAACCAGCCTCATACCTAGTTGCCAGAACACAGTGGAACCTGAAAATACGAAATCAGAGATTTTCTTTTTAGCAGCGAGTAACACATACCTGGTACCTCCTAGCTTAGGCCAAATGCAGGAAGCTCAAGTCCTATGAGAAAGGTCACATGTGAGGATAACACAAACCCACCAGCCTGGATTCCCTGACTTTGGCTCTGCCTCTTCTGAAAGACCTCAAAAGCCTCAAGGAAGCTCACAAACACACCTCAAATCTACATAAGAGTTTGAGTGGTTTCAGGAGGCCAGTCTTTTCCCTGGAAGCTATCAGTGACTACTCTGAAGACCTGGGGTTTGGGCAGCATCTGGCTTCTGTCCAAGCAGCCACCACACTCCAACCCCCACCCCCAACTAATTTTATATTTTCTGAGCTTTTGGCTTCTCTGCTCCTGGTTACCAAATTTCTGAATTGATATTAATATTAAGAAACAGGACACATGAAAGGTTTCATCTGCTCTGGGTAAAAAGTTGCTATAATTTTCCTCTATATCTCTCTGGATCTACTCCTCAGCCCCACTGAATTCCGTCAAATGTGCCGAAAGTTTAGGCCAGTGATTCCATTTCCTACCTTCATTTTCTTCATCTGTAAAATGAGTTTGGAAACATATATGGTACCTATTTTATCCTGCTGGGGCGATGACAAGTCAGATAATATAGCTAAAACTGATTTAAGAGACTCCAGAAAAAAAACAGTATGAGCCTTTACATGTGTAAAATCCAGCCCCACAGTCAATCCAAACCACAACTGTTGTTTTCAAAATAAAGATCATAAACAGAGAAGCAAAATAAAAACATGTGCCCAGAGCAAATTGGGATTTGAATTTCAATGCATTTATAGGTTTACTGGGAAATGTGGACTTATAGGAAGGTGGGGCAAGAGGAAGAAGCTGGGTGTGTGAGCTGTAATGCTGATAAGTAGGGCTGTGTGTGCAATCCCAGGCTATGGAAATTCTGATAATGTTGCTGCATGATTATATATAAATGTATTTGGCTCCACCTCTTGTTACTGAACAATTCCATATAGGCCCTGGTTGGAAGTGTAAATGATATTGAACACGAAATAAGCTTGTCAACTGTGAATCACGCCCTCTTAGGAGTCTGCATGCTTCAAGAACCGCGACATAGCTGTTCAGAAAGGGCCCCTAATGAGTCCAATTCTGACTAACGCATATTCCAAGAATAATACTTGACCAAAATTGAATGCAATTCTCTTGTACTTATTATAATTTTCTATGACAGAGAGCAGAGGCTAAATTCGGTGAAAGTATCATTTTTCTTCTTCAGCGTGGGTCTGCCAAATTTTGTTTTTATTTCTTTTCCCCACCCCCATTCCCACTCATCCTTTTCGGAACGATGCAGCATCTGCTGTCACTGACAGGACTTGCTAGCATCTGCCTCGTGCCTGCTTTTCTGAGCTTCCCCACACTTAGGTAGGTTTTTGGTATGGAAAGGAATTACCCCCAACTGGAAGAATCATTAACAGCAGTGATGTCAAGAGCAACCTTGAAATGCAGCATCTGATACTCTGTATGTCCATGGCACCAATCACACAGATAATGTACAAATGATTTGAGGTCTGCAACTTCCTTTTCTCCACAGAAGGAACCATGGCAGTGAATCAAATTGATACAGGAATTTTAAATATGTGTGGTCACAGCAAGTTAGAGGAGATTATAAGTGCAGCATTAGAAACCAACAGAGAAAGGAAAAAACTAAGCCACAGGTAATAGTCTCATATTATATTTGTTGAGCTGTCAGGATGAACTACTAGAGAGAAATATTTTTATGACATGGAAAGTAAGACCTGCTTTCCAAAATTATTTTCCACAAACTTAAAAGTAGGTATCATTGTGTAAACATAAGGACCTGGACCCTTGCAAAATCAAACTTCTCTCCTGCAGCCGCCGAGAGGATGTCTATATGAAATGCATGCTGAGGACTGGGGCTCAGGTGGGGAAATGCTCCTGGAAGCTGGCTCCAGGGTCTTGCTGTGGCTGTGTTGTTAGGATTGATCCCAGGCAAATGCATAAATCCTCATTTCCTCAAGACCAGAGGTCAAGGGGGAATCCTGTAATAAGCCAGGCCATTCTCCATCACTGAACTAAGAGTATTTGCTATTTCTCCTTTTACTGTAAGAGAAGAGAGTGAAGACATTAACTATCTCTTGCAAATTCAAGGGGTTGCAAGCTCCAGAGGTGGGAGCAGCTCCAGCGGCCAGATCCCATGTCTCTACTGGTCCAAGCAACTTTAACCCAAGAGCAGGGGGTGCAGCCCAGACCCCAAACACACAGCTGCATGGCACCCCAAACACACAGCTGCACAGCATCATATTGTCATTGCTTATAAAGACATGTGGATGAGGGATGAAGTTCAGCAGACACATGCATGGAGGAACACAGATGTTTTCCACCCAAATCTCACTGCCTGCTTTTCCTTCCCTTGCTCATAACCCTTAGGAAAGGTCAAGTGTCTAAATCTTGAAAATCTAGAGACAGTCCTGTAAAGTCAAAGGCACCCCCATAGGTGTAACCTGTGATAACTACTGGTCTGTGCACCCCCAGCATGGAGAATAGAGCAGATTAACTCCTTCTTCTTTGGCCCTCTGTAGGGCTGCCAGATGCTAGGTCTGAGCACACTGACCACTGGCACTGCCCCTGCCATGTCCACAGGGGAAGGGCAGCAAGAACAGGACTCAGACTTGCCAAGGCTGCTGACCATTTGCTTTGTCAATTTGCTGATGCTCTGGGAAACCTCTCTGGTCACTCAGAATCCAGGGCACAGGCAGTGCCGGGGACACCCAGGACATCAGAGCAGAGCATTTAGAGATTCCATGGAGGGTACCATGTGCTGTAGGAAGCTAGTACTTGTGCTCACAAATATTGATGGACCAGGACAGTGATGACAGATAACTAATCTTTATTTAGAGATTTAAGGCCGACAAGGTACTTTATTTATTATTTATTTCATCTTTACAATGTACCCAAAGTCTATTATTTTTCCTTATTACACAAATGAGAAAACCCAGGGACTGAGTAGTTCATTCATGCAAGAAATGCTTCTAGAAAACTTGCTATGTGACAGGTACTGTTCCAGTTGCTGCAGATAAGCAGAAAGCCAAACAGACAAAATCCTGCTCTGAGGGAGTTTGCATTCCAGTCATAGGGAGACAGACAATAGATGAATACACAGGTAAATACATAAAACATCGGATGGAGAAAAAAATTATGATTGAGAACAATGATTTGTTCTCAGTGTGCCAGTGGAGAAGTGGGAAGTCAGAACCTTGTTAAGAAGGTGACATTTGAGCAGAAAGCTGCAGGAGGTAAAGAGCTGGCCAGATGGGTATCTGGGCAGAGGCAGCACTGTCAGGAGACAGAGCAAGTGCAAAGAACCTGAGGCAGGAACACACACCGTTTGATTGATGAGATACTGAAAGGCATTTGTGGCTTGTATGGAATGAATAAGTCTGGGAGTAGATAGAGATGCAGTCAAAAATGTAGAAAAGAATTCCATCAGTATGAGGACGTGACATTTTATGTGAACAAGATGTCAAACACAGGTGTTTCTCAAATGTTTAACAGCAGGTACGTCAAAGATACCAGACCATCAGCATGGATGTCTGGCTGCCATATGGAAGCAGCATCTTACAGATCCCCCCAGCCAAGTGCTAATCATTACTTCTTGAGTTCGTGCACGGTGGGGCTACGCCCTGGTGGATTTCAGAGGAATTACAATGGAATGGCATTTGGGGGCCAGGCTATCTACAAACCGAAGGATTTCAATATGTGAACCACTGACACCTCAGTTCCAGGGCGAGCCAGTTGGAGAGCAGCCCTAACAGAAACCATGGCTGAGTCTAAGTAGAGGGGCATCAGACTTGGACTCACTTTTTAAAGGATTGCTCTGGCTGCAGTATTGGCAATAGAGAAGCAAGGGTAAATGTAGGGAACTCAGTTAATAGGTGAGATGATGACAGCTAGGATAACGGTGATGTGGATGAAATGGTACCAGATATCAGATTGAGAATATATTTTCAAGGCAGAGTCAGGATTTGTTGACATGTTGAATGGGAAGTGAGAGAGAAGAATCAATCATGCTATAAGGAAATAGGAGGTTGGGTTGCCATCAATGGGGCTAGGAGTCAGAGTCGGTTTCAGAAACCAGATAAGAAAACTGGTTTTAGACACAGTGAGTGTTAGAGGAGTTAAGTTTATTGAGCAACTATTAACGCATCAGTACCATAGCTCTTCAAGCTAAGTACTATGTTATTAACTTCACTTTTCAATTGAGACAACTGTGGCACTGGGTAAGAGTTGACGGAACTTACCCAGAGTCACGGAGCAAATCAACAGCTCATGAAAAAGGCCAAGCAAACTTTTCCAATTCAGATTTAAATGCTTTTCCTAGGACACTACAGCTAAAAATCAAACAGCACTACCAAACCAGATCTTGGGTGAGAATCTACATTTCTGTGACCCACTCTCAGGCAAGATTTAAGTAAGAGAGATTTTCAGACTCTAAGATTTCAAAAATGTGCTGTAAAAGGGGAGAAGATGTGAAGATTTAATCCTCAATTCACTTGAAAACAAAGTTTTGGGTTTTTTTGTTTTGTTTTTTTTGTTTTTTTTTTTTTCTTTGTCCTTAAGAAATAAAACAAAGCTGAGGTGAACCTAAGGCCAGAGAGCTGATTGCATCAGAGACAGAGATGAAACGAGGAAAAAGAAGAGGAAAGCAGGCAGGAGCCCTAAGTCAGCATGTCCAAGGGGCTGGCCTGTGAGGCTTATATTATCAGACGTTAGTCAGAGGGACGTTCCTTCCTTGGCTTAGAAGAAATCTGAAACGACGCATTTATTTTAGAGCCTTTGATAATTTTTCCTGGAGATGTTTTGTTTTGATACATCCAACAAAGCCAAGGAGAAAGTCTCAGAAGACAGACATAATAAAAACAGTGGATGATCCACAGTCACTAAGGACAGGCCCACCATCTTCATCTTGCTCAATCCTTATGGGCAGCTCACTAGAAAGTTCTAAGATGTCCAGCAGGATTTAAAGAACAAGGTTAACCTTTGTACAACCCAGCATTACACTCTCCCCTTCCAGCTAGTGCCCTGAGACCTGTTAAATCTCAGATGAATCTAAGTAGGATGCTCTATAGTGAACCAGAAGATGGCGAATGTGCTGCAGAGATTTACCCACAAAGAGCTACTGGCAGAGACTGGCTTCCTGTGGTTATATCTGAGGAGGATGCCTCAGTTTGTGTGAAAGAACCTAGAGGAAACTGGGTTGTCCCCTCATGCATTCAGACAGCATGTATAAACTGAGACTTGAGGAGAAGCAGTGAAGTGAAATAAAGTCCTCAGCTTTTTTAACAATTATTTAAACTGCTCAATCAACATGTATGAAGGCAATCACCAGCGAAGACCATGGTCAAGATGGTCTTTGGGGGTATGAGGATTAGTGGGAGGCTAAGGCAGTTACTTCTTACCTTTTAAAAATGCATATACAGGGCCCTCCCTGGTGCCACAGCAGGTTAAAGCACAGCACTAAGAAGTTAAAGCCACTTCAGCATGAGTTCCTTCCCCACCCTAGAAGTGACCCACATGGCGCAACAGACCTCTCCTGGCCCCACCCGCTGCTCCCCTAAGGAGTATACTTCATTGGTTGGCCTGTTCTGCTCCCCACTGTCTCTGGCGAATCCTCTCACTGACCCTGCACCTCTGGCCTGTATCCCAGCTTAGTATGTATAAATAAATAAATCTTTTAAAAATGTGTATACAGGCTCTCCCTGGTGGTGCAGCGGGTTAAAGCACAGCACTAAGAAACTTGAGCCACTTCCGCATGAGTTCGATTCCTGCCTGCCCCGGAGGTGACCACATGGCGCGGCAGACCTCAGCAGTGTACTTTGTCGTCGATCTTTCTGTTCTGCTCCCCGCTCTGTTCCTGGTGAATCCTCTCACCCTCTGCATCTCTGGCCTGTACCCCAGTTCTGTACAAATAAATAAATAAATCTTTAAAAATGCATATACATATATTTCTTTTATACATTTAAATGAATACATAGACTAAAAATTCTATGAATGAGGTTCTGAGGAGAAATTGTAAGAGACCCATGTTCCCTGATGTCATGGAAGTGTTTCATCAAACACCCCAAAGCAGGGGAAAACTAAAAAATCTGAAACCCAATAAAGAAGCAGCCAAAGTAAAATCAAGGGAAGGGATCCTAAATCTCTCTCTTGCTGGTGCCTCATTCCTCTGCCTTGGGTTAAGTGAAAATGAAGGAAAAAGTATGTTCCCACATGGTGGACAATTCCCATTTCCCACATTTCTTCTCTTTCCTGAAAAGAGCAACTTCAGGGTTCCTTTCCTCAGTAAGATTTGAATCACCCACAAAAAAGGAGCAGAGGATGAGTGGAAAAGACACAAAGAGGAAGTCAGTTCTTTTTTCAATATGTATTTGACTCTAGAACTCTGACTGGCTTACACTCACTTGCCAGGCTCCCCTATTGGATCATAAGGAAGACATTTCCAAAAATATGTTGCCAGAAGCAAAACAGTTAATAAATTTAAGTATACTAAAGGTGAATCACTCACAGAACTTCAAACATGGAATCATTAAAACTATTAGTGTTTCTCTGAGTTCAGTCCTCTAAAGCTGGGGTGTTGGGCTATTTTTGTTTTAATAGCTCTAGTAACTCTTCACAGAATTGGTTTCAGTATGTCAAGACTATTCTTCAGGCTAAATGGAAGGATTCTTAATGTAGCCAATTCCCTGGAAAAACCTGTGTGGATCAGTGTCGTTTCCAACCCAGAAGAATCATAATTTTGAAATTACAACTTGGCCTTTTTGCTGATACTACCACTAGTTTATATTTGTACTCAAGCATTCATACTCTGTATTCAACCAAATTTAATTAGTGCCTATTGCATGCCAAAGTTGTGATAGGTATGAGGATACTGGGATGAAATAACAAGTCCTTGATCTTAAGGAGTACAATCTAAAGTCAAAACAAAGTATAATCAAGGTTTTAGTATCAACAGGGATACTATATTTGCATCTTCCCTAATATGGAATTCCATCTACACTGCTTCCCATCAGCCTTTATAGACGAGGTTGAGGAGGACAGACGCCGTCCTGAGATGCAGTACTATCAGAAAGGGCTCCTTCACAGAGGAAAGGAAGGCAGAAAGCCTTGCATTATCCCTCCTGGGACTGTGAAGAAAAGAGGTGGTGATGAAAATGAAGAGATAATTGCTTAATCATACTTAGCCACTTGATCTGCATGAAGTGAGTAGAAATATCAATATAGGCAAAGCAGCATCAGGGATGAGTTTGGCCTATGGTTTCTGGGTGCTTTGAAGGGAAATACACCCTCAGTTTGCTGTGATGGTTCTTTCCTGTCTTCCCTCAGAGGGAATACAGCCATGTTCATGGTGACTACATACTACGGAAGGGGGAATAAAAAACACTTGGGGGTGGGGGGGGGAGAATGACTGACACTATAAACTGGCACTACTTCCTGACCTAAAGACAAGCTGACTCACTGTAGTAGAGGCTAATGGAGGTTAAGTGATCGATGTAATTTCAGTACAGGGTGTGTCAGCATGGGCCAGTTCCTCAAAAGCACTTCATGGTTCTCTTTAACAGTCCAGCAGGTAGGTTGAAATTCATTTACTCAGCAACCGGCATGACTTATTGAGGGCTGTTATACCAAAAAGCCAAGTGAAAACCCAAGAAGTTTCCCTCCACCTACCAATGGTAAATCAAAAGCAACACTGCATTTCTGGAAGGTCCATAGATATGGGTGCCACCATCAAGGACTTGAATGATACATTGGAAGTGATTCCTAACACATCCCTAGCCAAAGACTCTCTTTAGTGCATCATAAGACAGATGGATTCTGGAAAAGAACAGTGTGTATTCATAAACTTAGTCATGTAGGTAAATTGAATTGTAGTTCCTGTTATTAATGTAGCTTCTTTGCTTTCAACATATCTCTGGCACCTTGTATAGAGTTAACGACCTGAAAAATGTAATATTTTGTTTGTTGCTTTTCTTTTTTTTCTTTTTTGCTTTAATATGTTAGTCAGGACCACCAGAATCTTTAGGCTTTAAAATAGAAGGTTAGCAATAAACATTCATTCATCTAAAGCTGCTCACAGTTAGTATTAAGTCTCTACATTCAGTCATGTAGTAAGCCAGAGGCAGCAGTTGGAAAGGTTGGTGAGACACATACCTGCTTAACAAAAAGAAATAAATACCACAGAAACTCAGGGCTTATGGCAGTGACACTTCTGCCACCACAAGGAGCTCTCAGCAGAAACTTGAGAAGAGTCATGTGTTAGTAGCTGGGCTAAATCAGCTATGGCGTAATGAATATTCTAGACCCACATTTAAAGAGTTTAAAGGAGAACCTGAAGAGGATTAAGCTAATCCACAAGTAATTTACCTGCCTACCAAACAAAGCCCAATAAACTTTAAAGAAAGAAAAAAACAAGACTAGCACTCAGCAACTGAACATTCACAATACCTGGCATCCAATCAAAAAGAAGCAGGAAAAAACACCTATAACTAAGAAGAAAAATAGTCAACATAAATAGAACCAGAAATGGTATACATTTCTGCATGTAATTAGTGACTTTCAAACAGCTGTTAGAAATATGAGGTGAGAAATGAAACTATGTATTTTTTGGGAAACTATGTATTTTTAAAACTAAGAGCAAAGGAACTTGAGAGAAGAAAAAATTAAAACATTACTGGTGTTACAGGTGATTTGGTGATAGGAAGCCTACAGGGATGTAAAACAGATGGAAAAATGCACAAAATGATGTAAAAATAAACCATTATATTATTAAAAAAAAAACGATACTGGTGTTATGGGATTATGGGATGGGTTGTGTCCCCAAAAGATATATTGAAATGCTAATCTCGGGACCTCACAATGGCTCTTATTTGGAAATAGCACACTGATTGTATAATTAGAGAGATTATACTGAAGTAGACAGGTCCTTAATCCAGTCTGTCTTGGTTCTCATAATAAGGGACAAGAGACACAGAGAGAAAATTCCATGAGACTATGGAAGCAGAGACTAGCCGGTGTGTTCAGCAGACACCGACTAGCAAGCACCAGAAACCAGAGAGGGCAACAAAAATCCCCACATGTTTCACCTCCATTTAGAAGTTCACCTTCCCGAGCTGTGACACAATCAATTTCTATGGTTTCAAACCATCTAGTTAGTAGTATTCTGTTAGGAGAGATACAGGAAACTAATGTAAATGGATTATCAAATTGTAACTGTATGATTTTTATTATAATTATAACTGCATCTGATTAGCAACTTAAGCATAGAAACTATCTAAACCTAAGCACTGTGGAAGAAAGAAGATGGAAAAAGATGAACTAAGTCTCAGTATGTGAGACCATATCAAATGATGAGCATGTGTACAGTTAAAGTCCCAGAAAGCCCAAATAAAATAAACACAAAGAAAACCACTCCAGGCTATGTCATAACCAAATTGGTAAAAACCAGCGATAAAGAGAAAAATGTTAAAATCACCCACATAGGAAAAAAAGACCTACTAAAGAAACAAAGATGATAATTTGTATGACCTCTCTTTTTAAAAAGTACAAGTCTAGAGAAAAAGGAATAACATCTTTAAAAACAGATATTTCAAAAAAGAAAAAAAATTATGTCCTATGAAACCACCCATCAAAAATAAAGGAAAAATGAAGCATTTTTCAGCGAAGTTGATCTCATCACCAGCAGACCTGCATAATAAGAAATACTAAAAGGAGTTCTTGGTTATAAGAAAATGAAATCACATAGAAATGTAAAGTTAGATTTACATAGAGAAATTGAATCTGAAATTAAACCTTTCAACAATGAAAATTGCAAGCCAAATTTTTTTAGTCATGAATTCTATCAAATATTTAATGGAGAAAGAAAAACACAAACTCTTAGAAAACAGAGGAAAAGGGAACAGCTTCCTACATATTTGATAAAGCCAGGATTCTGTGATTTCAAAACCAAAGTGACTAGGAGAAAAGATAGTTTGATACCCCACATGAACATAGACAAAAATTTTCTTAACTATTATTAATAATTGTAATCCAGCAATATTAAACAGGGACAACATATCATGACTGATTGGGGTATAGTTTACAAAGATAAGGTTAGGTTAACTCTTGAAAACCAGTTACAGTAACTCACCATTTTAATAGAATAAAGGCAGTAGAGAAGAATACTAAAAAAAATTCACTATCCATGTATGATAACTCTCATCACGTTAGGAGTAGAACCAACAACTTCTGCCATCTGATAAAGGACCTGCTTAAAAAAAGAAAAAAATAACTGTTGCTAAGATTAACAATGGAAAAAAATAAAAGCTTTTCTCTACTAGGAACCAGTCAAGAATAGACATTCTCACTCTTTCCACGTAGTGCTGTACTAGAGGTCATAGTCATATTGTAAGGCAAGAAAATAAAACCGTAAACACTGAGAAGAAAATGAAGAAATGCCTGTATTTGAATGACTGTGCATGCAGAAATCATAAAGAATTAAAAAGTGTTATGAATGGTATTAGCAAGTTTTCAGTATACAAAGTCAATATATAAAAATCAATTCCATTTCCATATACTAGTGGACAAATTACTTAAATATAGAATTAAAATAATATTATTTACTATAGAAGCCAAGACAATAAATGCTTAGCACACATTTAACAATATGTGTAGATTTACTGCACATTGAAAAGTGTGTAGCAATGTTGAAAGAAGTTAAAAGAGAATAAAACAAAGGGGGAGTTCATAAAATGGAAGCCTCTTTATTGTTAAGCTGTCATTCTCCCCAAGTGAGTTTTCAGGTAAAATGTAATTCCAATCAAAACCACAGAGAGAAAGATTTTTCTAAAAATACATTAAAAAAAAAA
>NW_004567137.1:2313428-2314537 GCF_000260355.1 Condylura cristata
CCAGCCCCGGAGGTGACCACATGGTGTGGCAGACCTCTCCTGGCCCGCCGCTCCCCTCAGCAGTGTGCTTTGTCGATCTGCCTGTTTTGCTTCCCACTCTGTCTCTGGTAAAGCCTCTCACCGCCCCTGAGCCTCTGGCCTGTACCCCAACTCTGTATGCACAAATAAATAAATCTTAAAAAAAAAAATACTTTATCTTTATTTATTTATGCATACAAGAACTGTGGTCTAGGTCAGAGGTGGCGGGGGTGGTTTACCTGAGATAGAGTGGAAAGCAGAAGAGGCAAATTAACTGAAGTTCACTGCTGAGGGGAGCAGCAGGCAGGAGAGGTCTGTTGTGCCATGTGAGTTAGCTCCCTGGCAGATCCAACTCACACCTCAACAGGGATAGCTATCATGATAGTGCTGAATTAACCCCTACAACACCAGGGAGCCCTCTAAAAATAGATCTTAGTCATCTACTTATATTTCTAGAAAAATGTATAGGAAATTCAAAAGCTATATACAACTAAAGCAATTTTAAAAAGATAAACAAAGTCCATGCCTGAGTTCATGATTTATTATAATAATTAAATTAATCAAAAAGCATGATGTTTGTACTATGGTTCAATATATCAATAGATCAATGAAACAAAAAAAAAATACAGAATTAGATCTAAGTATATAGGGTCAATTGATTTTTGACTAAGTTTACCAAGGTAATACAACACAAAAAGAACATTTTCTCCATCTCTGACTTTCACCATATACAAAATTAATTTAAAATAGATCACAAAGTGGCACAGGGGTTAAAATCTCAGCACTCTCATTATTGCCAGCCACTGGGCATGAGTTCATCCCTAGCCAGGGAGCTAACACACACGGCAAGGCAGACCTTACCTGTCTCACCCACTGCTCACTTCACTAGTGTATTCAGTATATTTGCCTGTTCTGCTCCCCACTCTGTCTCTGGTGAATCCTCTTAACCCCTATCCTCTGGGCCACACACCAGTTCTTGTATGCATACATAAAAATAAATCTTAAGGCCCTCCCTGGTGGCGCAGCAGGTTAAAGCAGAGCACTAAGAAGCTAAAGTCACTTCCTCATGAGTTCGATTCCCACCTGCCCCG
>NW_004567137.1:2314832-2315344 GCF_000260355.1 Condylura cristata
CTCTGGTGAAGCCTCTCGCCGCCCCTGAGCCTCTGGCCTGTACCCCAGTTCTGTATGCACAAATAAATAAATCTTTAAAAAATAAATAAATAAATCTTAAAAAATAAATCATAGACCAAATTATATAGTAAAACTAAGATAGTTCTAAATAAATTATAGAAAGTTTTTGTAACACTGGAGTAAGCAATGATTTTTCAGAGAACTCACACACAGCATTGATCACAAAAGAGCTAGCGAAAAGTTATCCTTCACACTAACAATTTGTCATAGAATGACACCATTAAGAAATTGAACAAGAAAGTCACATACTGGGGAAAAATACTTGCAGTACAAGGAACTTACATCCAAAATACAAAAAGTATTCTTACAATTCAAAATGAGATAGAAATTCTTATACAATGCATTTTTTAAAAAATCTTGCAATTTGAAAATTACCAATAAGTACACAAAATTATTCTCACCATGATTAGTTCTTAGGGAAATAAAAATTAAAAAAGGAGAGACAATTTCAC
>NW_004567137.1:2315694-2316725 GCF_000260355.1 Condylura cristata
AAAAAAAAACTTATCGAAGCTTTATTCACAATATCACTGAAACATAATGTTTATGAGGCAATGAATGAAAAAAAACTAATAGTGATATATATATTCAGTGGAATACTATTTATTCATAAAAGTAAAACATTAGTGATATAGCAGAAAACATGAGTAAATCTGAAAAACCTTAAGATGAGTAAAAGCAGTCACTTACAAAAAGAGAGCACTATGTACATCATATGTGAAATTATAAAATACGAAAAACTAATTTACAGTGATTAAAAAAAGATTAAAGTTGGTTGGGCTCAGGGAAGGAGAATTATTACTTAAGGACACAAGAAACTTGCTAGGATGGTAAATATTTTTCTGTATCTTGATTGTGATGGTAGTTATTCAGGAAATATTTTTGTCAAGTTGATTCCTAGATATTTAATTTTTTTGATGTGATTATACAATGGAATTGTTTCTTTGATTTTATTCTCTTCTAATTAATTGTTTGCACATAAGAACACAACTTATTTTTGTATATTGATATAATAGCATGTCACTTTACTGACATTGCTTCTAAAAGGTACTTAGTATGAATTCCTATGTACACTGCAGCACTTCACAATATTGTTATAGAAACAACATAAATGCCCAATCATAGGTGAGTGGATTCAGAAGATACGTTATATATATCAATGAGATACCACCTCATACCAGTGGAACTCAGTGATATTACAAAAATCAGTACCTCAGTAGATTTCCTATCTTCAAACAATAACTGTGGAGAAGAAGAGATCAAGAAAACCATCCCTTTTATAACTGAAACAAACAAACAAACAAAATGAAATACTTGGGAATAAACCTAACAAAAGAAAAAGCTGTGTGGAGTTTCCTCACATTGCTACAAATGGACCTCCTATATGATCTAACAATTCCATCCTTGGATATCTACCCAAAGGACATAAAAACACTAATTCAAAAAAGTACCTGCAGCACTATTTCCAACAGATAAGTTATGGAAACAACCCAAATGCCCAAAAATAGATGACTAGATTAACATC
>NW_004567137.1:2317835-2319655 GCF_000260355.1 Condylura cristata
GCCCTGGAGGTGACCACATGGCGTGGCAGACCTCTCCTGACCCGCCCGCTGCTCCCCTCAGCAGTGTACTTCGTCGATCTGCCTGTTCTGCTCCCTACTCTGTCTCTGGTGAAGCCTCTCACCGTCCCTGCACCTCTGATATGAACCCCAGTTCTACAATGCATAAACAAATTAATCTTAAAAAAAAAAGAAAAATAAAAAAGAAGTTGTTGAAATAAAGTTTCAATATTTAATTAAAAAGAAACTTGAAGCAATAAGTGCTGGCAAGGATATGGGGGGAAAGAGACCCTCTTACATTGCTGAGGAAGTTGCAGACTGTTCCACTCACTATGGAAAGCTATGTGAAGACCCTCAAAACACTAAAAGTGGGCCTATCACATTGTCCAGTAACTCTACTGCTAGATATATACTCAAAGGACACAAAAACACTTATGCAAAGGAAACCTGCACACCTATATTTACTGCAGCATTATTTACAATAGCTAAAAAATAGCTTAAATGCCCCAAAACAGATGAATGGATCAAGAACATGAGGTAGAATCAAATGCCACTCCGCAATCAAAACAGATAAGTCCTTGCCACTTGCAGCAAGATAGGTGGAGTTGGAAGGGATTGTGCTAAATTAAATAAGTCAAAAGAAAAAAGAAATATATTGAATGGTTTCACTTATAGGTGAAACATAGGAAAGTCAAACAAAAGGTCAGGAAAAATATAAAACTTTCAAGCTGACCATAGACTTGAGGCAAACAGCAGGAGAGTAGGCAGGAGAGGGGTCAAAAGAGAGGAGGAAAGACCACAAGGGAGTATGGTGATGGTTCACAAATGCCATGATGGTGGGACAGCTAAAGGGACTGTACCTGGAGGGAGAGCAATGATGTCAGAAAGTAAACCAAAAAAGGGAAGATGTGGTAGATATAGTCAATGGAATTTACTCAGTTATCAAAGAGATGAAATCCTGACAATTATATAAATATGCATAGAACAGGATGGGAGTGGATTTTGCTGAGCAAAACCAATCAGAAAGAGAAAGACAAATACTAGATAATTTTACTCAGGCAGAATAGAGGAACAGACAAAACTAAACCAAAATAAACCCTAGAATTGAGGCTACTGGGGGGGGGGTAGAATGATAGAGAATAAAAGACAGAGGGGGTCCATGCACGATGGTGGAAGATAATGTTTTTTGTTAGTGGGTGTGCTGTGGTAACAAATACCCAAAGAGGTGTGAACCTATACCTTTACATCATATACAGTTCTATAAATCAACTCTACCTTAACTAAAAGCCCAGTATAATAAAAATAAATAAGTAAAAATGATTGAGTAGATAAGTAAAATAAAAGGATGCATATGAAGTTATGGAATGGAGTTAAAATGCTCCTCAGAGAGTTATGTGCTGATTCTATCACTGTTGCTCACTGACTCTGACTTGGGATTGATTTAATTTTTAGACAATTGGTTGATTATTATGAAAGTAGTTATAATAAAAGATATAATTAAGCAGATAAAGCTATTAAGACTTTCCTTGGTACATAAAGTACCAAAATAACTATGGAAGCTATATTTTACACTGTTTATTTAAAAATTATAATATGGCTCCTTGGTGGCTCAGGGGTTAAGTATCAGTACTATCAAGGAGCTACTGTCTGCTGCCACTATCTTGAGTTCAATCGCGGCCAGGGAGGTGACCCACATGGTGTAGCAGACCTCTCCTGTTTTGCCCACTACTCCCCTCAGCAGTGTACTTTGTAGATCTGCCTGTTCTGCTCCCCACTCTGTCTCTGGTGAAGTCTCTCAACCTTGCAAATCTAGCCTAGACCCC
>NW_004567137.1:2320355-2330747 GCF_000260355.1 Condylura cristata
GGTGGGGGAGAAAAGTGCACTGGACTATGGTGATGGCACATGGGTGATGTGGTGATGGGAAGCCCACGGGGATTAACACTGAGATGAAAAACGGCACAAAATGATGTTAAAAATAAAACTATTATATTATTTTTTAAAAGTTACTAAGACATAAAAAAAAAAGTTATAAGCCAAATGAAATAGGGGCCTTATGCAATCATGGGAAACAGATTATAATGAGAGAATAGAGTCCAATCTTGAAGGCTTTAACTGACTTTAAGAAATGGGGACTTCAACGGAAAGGCATAAAGGAAATGACGTCTGGGTGTCTTAGGAAGAAGAGTGACAAAACAAAAGTATGTTTTAGGATAAGAGGGAAAAAATTCATAAATCATTAGGGTAGCTGGACACCATATTTTGGATATGATGAGGTAGGCCTTCTACCAACTGAGGGATTTGGAACAAAAGGAGAAATTTGAGACAGTTAATGTCCCTTCTATATTACTTATAAGTAATTGTACACTATTTCCCTAGCTGTATTGTCCTTGACCTTGTAAGCCTGCTCACTTTCACTTTTAGTACAATATCCTGAGAACCAGTCTCTGCCTATGCCATTGAGCTAGATAATTAATAATAAAAAATGCCGACCATTTCTTGGGTGCCAATTAATTTTCACAACCATCTCATGAGATAGGTACTATTTTTATCTCCATCATACTGATGAGAAACTGAAGGATAAGAGAGGCTGAAAGCTCCCATAGCTCATCAGTATAAAAGTTCTAAATTGAATTCAGCCTTTTTCCCAGCTAAACGCCACAATAGACTGCTTCCAAGAACTATTAAATTTGCTAAGATTGTGTACAAAGTAGTTTAAAGACTGGTTTTACTTATGATAAGTACAATTTAATATTCGTTGGTCTCAAGACAGGGTCTGATCCACAGAACATCATACAGGAAAGGGATCAAACAAATAAAGCTGTATCTACTTACTAAAATGAGGTAGAGAGTGGACATAATTATGCTAATGACTTCAACCTCCAATATCTTGATTATATTATACAAGTTTATGAGATGATGTTCATAAAACGCCAAGTAGGATGCCTGGCTCATGACAATCAATCACTCAATAAATATCCATCGCTTCCTCCTTTTCCTTTTTTTTTTTTTTAATAATATACTAGTTGTTTTTACATCATTTGGTGCATTTTTCCATCTCAGTTGTAATCCCCGTGGGTCCTTTTCCTTCTTTTTATTCTTCTCTTCCACTAGTTAGTTCCTCCCTACACTAAAAAATTAAATACAGGAATCAGCTTAATGCTGTTTTAAGGAAAACTCCATGGCTTTGAGGGAGAAGGGCAAAGCAGTAAGTTCACCGGATTCACAAGTACCCAGGAGGCTGCCGGACAGAAACTGCAGGAGATGGTAAATACTTAGGAAAAGATCAGGAGGATACTAACAGAAATAAGCTTTGAGGGAAGAGAAAATGTATGGCAAGAAAGGGAAATGCATGATCAATAACTTTTCCTTATGACCTTACAGTATGAAAAACTCTGTGGTTTCATTCACCCAGATAACAGCATTGGTTCTGCAGTGGAGGCACCAGAGGACAAAAGGCTGTGGTTTGCTGCAGACTGACCTGCCCTTTGAAAATTGACTTTTCTCCCTGAATGAACTTCACAACTGGGTGTTCAGCACTAACCATAGCTGAAGGGGACCCCTCCCATCTCCGAGAGTTCACAAGTCCAGACTTGGCGTCTGGGCCCCATAAATGCAGGCAGATTCCACTTCATCTTCCCACTCCTCACACAGCCGCTGCACCCATGCCAAGGCATCGGGCACATGAGCCATTGCAAAGGCCAGAACAATGGGTGGCTACCGTGTATTCTCATGGGACAGTTAACATCTCCAGTACTTCAGCTAAGACCTTTTGTTGTTCCTTCTATTAAAAGAAGGGAGAGAAGGAAAGAGAAAGACACAAACTTGCTTGCCAGACAGGTTCTTACAAGCTCTTCTCAGCTCTTTATTCTTGACCTACGGAGCATTCTCAGAACAAGAGCAAAGGCGTTTTGGGTTGTATGGAAACTTTGACTCAAATCAAAAACCCAGCCAACACCACAAAATGGACTGGCGTCAAATCAGATAAATAGAAAAAGAAAAGAATACAAAATATTTTTGAATGACACTATCAAGAAGGTTAAAAGGCTTAACAAGAACTTGATTGAGAACATAGAGAGCACAGGTTTGCTTCCTCCCAACAAACTACTTTCAGTATTGATTCCATGCTGTTGCTTGTCCTATGCCCTGAGAAAAGGAATTAGAGGTTCACAAACATATACATTCCTCTTGGGTTTGGTTTCTGTAACTACCAAAAATAATGTTTGAGAAATTACCCAAATCTCCCAGTGTATTATTCATGTAACCTAGATATCTCACAAAAACAAAACACACAAGACTGGTGTGCCAACAAGCATGTAAAAATATTCAGCAACAGTCTGTTTTTCCTTCTTTGATAAACTATATTGTCTTTTTGTTATAATGGAAAGGATTAGGAAGGCCTACCAAATAAACAACAGCTTCCTCAGAGAAACTGACTCTTGTCTTTTTAAAACCAAGAAATCAGTCCTGGATAGAACATGAGGGTCCCTGACAGTACAACAGATGGCAACCTTCAAGGTCTATTGTCATGAAAGATCTTGGTGGGGGAGGATTTGGGCTAGTGATACATTTCAATACTTTGTATTTTAAGCACCCCCAAATTTAGATGCTTGTGCTTATGTGCAGCTCACCAAATTTTTTCCTGAAAATCTTTAGTCTGCAAATTTGTGTCCTTCCAAGGGTTTTTATATCTGTGTTTGGCCTGGAAATGATAATATTTATAATAATAGAGCTTAAAATGCAGAGTTGTACCCAAAGGGGAAAAAAAATAACAATAAAGGGAAACACACACTCTTTCAAACCTCAAAAAATATTCAGGTTAATGAGTGTTTTGGGCGAAGCCTCAAAGGACAGGGACAAGACACTCTGAAAAGTCCAAATAAGCTTTTCTTATCTAAGGCTGGTATTTTGTTATATACAAAATTGCTACTGCATGTTGAATAAGGAGAAGAAAAAAAGAGAGCAGCCTGGCACAGTTCAGAATTTTGAAGTAGAGCCTGAACATTTTCTGATACACATCAGCCCTTGTATGGTCTGTGTTACATCACCTGTCTGATCAAGGACCAAGACCTGAATCACCAAACAGCATTGCCCTGTTCAGCAAAGTCCATACTTGAATCAGCTTTCCTGTTTCCTGCTATGAGTAACAGCTCCCTTGACCCCCTAAAGTCTGGTTTGAGCTCCTAAAATCGACAGCTCTTGATACATTAATCAGGAAAATCTGTCACTGATGCCAACATAGGATTATTATAAGGTGATAAGCCTTCAACTTGAATTTCTTCCATCAGTCCTACAGAGGAAGTTCTTGTTTCCGAGATAATTAAAGGTCGCAGATTTGTAAGTAGGTTGGCTTTCCCACTTTTTCCTTTGTAGAGTTTCTTTTCAGTGTCTCTTCCCTTAATAACTAGCTTAACACCTTTGTATAATAAAAAGGTCAGAGAGGCTCCACACAAAGCTCCCATAATAGCTGGCAGCCTCTCCCACTGCTATTAGCCATCATTTAGCTAAGCACAAATGTCGAAGCATGTAGAAACACAGACAAAGGAGTGCACCAGTGAGAAAGCAAAGAAGGGGACGAAAGACAAGACTTAAGGGGAGACACCCAGCCGGGAAAGAGCCACTGGTGCCTTCTGAGAAGTGAATCGTGGGGGGAAGATAAAAGATTGCAGCTACTGAGAAGGTCCGATCTAGACGCATACAAAGAACAATCCAGGGCACGGCTCATCCATTCACTCCTCTTTTTCAGGATCAGTATCAATTCACTGCAGCCAAGGAAGATCTGTCATGGTCCAGTGAATTTTTAAGGAGAACAATATGAGTACAAAATCCATAGTTCTGAAATTCATACAGACTTTCTAATTCCCTTCCAGATCTTTATTTTATAATATCAGGTCAAACTGTAAGACACAGTCGACAGTTGACCATTTTTGACCTACCAAACAAGCAATGTCATGTGGTTTTATCTGTGTTTCTAAATAAAACAGTGTACAGATTTTCTTTCGACTTAAAAGTCATTCTAATCCTGTGGATGTTTTCAGATTCAATGCATCTCAAAGCCAAACATTTGTATTTCTTCATCTCCTAGAGTATCTCTATCTCTTGCCCATTTTCACGGATATCAAGTGTTTCATAGATATCTAGTCCTATGTGCCAAATTGTGGGAAGATTTAACTCTCAACTCAGTATGAAGTCAAGGATACAATTTCTGGTGAAGGCAGTAAACTGAGTGCAGGAAATATTCTTTGGTCTATGACCATATCCTGTATATCTTGTCCTAGCCAATATGCAAGTAAATGTTAGTTCTCTTCCTGAGAAAGCCTGGGGTAAAAAACAGCTCTGCTCTGAAAAGCAATCACTAATATCCTCTCGATGTCAGGGAGACTTGTAGCATCGTGGTAACAGCCCACAGAGCACAGCGCAGTCAGGCAGAGGACCTCATGCGAGGACCTCAGAGTCGTTACCAACAACTGGACACCATGAACAATGAGCTCCCTTCTTGCTCTACTCTCTGCTTTCGTGCTCATATTTATGATTTTTCAAGCTCATGGAATTGTTCGGGTGGCCTAATGAGTCAACATAAGACGTGCTAGAATCTGCCTGAATTTGCCCCAAACCTTTAAAAGCACACAAATATGAACCAATGAACCTAAATTATAGTATACTGTCCGCTTGCCCTAGGAAACTTCCTATTATCTCTACCTTTATAGAAATGATTGCTCACCATGTAAGTAGGAGACAAACCACTTAATCATTTCCAGGCCCAAGAACTTTTTCCCAACTTCAAAATCAAGTTGTTATTCTCCTTTCAACAAAAGTTTAGAATATATCAAACCTAACAGGAATGAGTTACTAGAAGTCCAAAAAAAGAAAAGAGAAAAAGCAAGGCTCTGTTATTAATATGTTAAAGGCTCTGTTATTAATAAGGCTAATGTCAGATAAAATGGTTTGTGTTTTATGTTTTATTTTCTACATATACTTTCATATGAGTTCATCTCAATGGACATTAGGGTGGGTGGGTCACTATACAGTCACTGTAAAATCCTTCTACTCTGAGATTTCACAAAGACATTTTTTTTTTTTTAAGACTAAAGAATTACATAGTAACTTTAAGGTAACATTCTCAGGGGGGAAAAACTCCAAATTTCCATATCACTAATTGCCAAGAATTGGGATCAAGTCTTGATGCCTCCCACGATATGCTCTTTAATTGGAAACAAGTCAGTTTCTCCCTCCCTCCAGGTCTTGAAACTAATGTTTTATCTGGATCACCTATGTCATAGTAATCAAGGTTTCCTAAGAATAAAATGGAATTATATGGCATCTTAGATTCCTTCCAAAGGTGGTGTCACTGTTTCTTTCTGCTTAATTAGTTGATTGTATTGCCAACTTTTCCCCAAGGCATCATATTTATTCCAACAAATTCTGATTTAGAAAGCTCACATTACAATGACCCTGTACACTTTATCTGGATTGGCAAATTTAAGCCCCCATCCACTAATTTATGCTTTATTAAAACTGATTTAGTAGAGAACACATATCTAAAAGAACTACAACTAAAGTCCTTGAAGGCAAACTGCAAATTAAAGGCTATATCAAATCCCATTTGTAAGAGCTGATGTGTGTGTGTGGGGGGGGGGTGGTAAGGAGGGAGTTACATGGGTCTGTACGTATCAACCAGGCAGGTCCTCCATGACCAAGGTTCTACCCAGGACAACTTGATTCTACAGGATTATGTTCAGTGATGGGTCCAAAGTGACTTTGAAGGGAAGCTCCTGTCCACCATACCCTCCCTGTCCCACTTCCCATCTCATAAGACAGCCTGTTAGCATGAGGCTGAGAAGAGCTGGCCAAGTTTCTGCCAGTTTGGAAGATGTGCTGCAGTTAGATAAGAATTAGTACTGCAAGATAAAAAAGCTGGCAAATCATATTGGTAAAAAGGTAGACAAGCATGTTCATAATAAAAAAGCGGAAAGGGAACAAAGGAATTTCAGAAGCCTAAAGAGAGAAGGGGAGATGAAGGGGAAAGATACAAAGAAAAAGTGAGAAAAGAAAAGTAAACTACTAAAGAAAGAAGATGCTACAAGGAAAGTTTACTACAAGAAGAAAATTTTTCTACTGCCTAAGCCTAAAATTCAATCACTGACATTAATGAGACTAGATAGAGGAGTTCAAAAAACCCTCAACAGTTCATTTTCACTTAGTGTTTTTTCCACCACATTTTGACCTAGCAGAGGGTCTTAATGACAATGACTTAGAAGGGACTTTCACTCTTCTAAGACATGAACAATGTGTTTGATGAGCCATAGAACATCTTCTAGAAATTTCCAGACCTGGGAGCTCACTGTCACTCTCGATCATCTTGGGCCTTGAATAGCTACATTTGCTTTACGAGGAATGGTGGGACTCAAAGCACTCTTTTAGCAAATTCCTTTAGTTAGAATGCTTTCTTACTCTAGCACATGCAGGAACCTAGAGCTGGCCCCTCAAGGGCCAGCAACAGAAAACACTGGGACTTCAAGGCAAAAAAAAAAGTTCCATCTCCCTTACTGCTTCTGCCATGATGTTTTAAGACACTGACAGCAAGTTTCTTTTGAAATAAGGCCATAGAAGAGCAACATATAAAGTCAGTATTATTCATTGTCTCACCAAAATAGATTAATTTGGCAGTAGAGATAACTGTCGCCTGGACTAAGACTCGATAGGTACAAATGGGGAGAGACAGCAGGGGAAGGTCGTCTGGTGAGGATTAGAGATGGCTGACTTTCAGAGGAGGGACAGCACCGAGGGATGGGGTGGGCAGCTGAAAGAGAGGCAATGAGGGACTAAATGAAAGATAACATTTGCTACATGGAGTACAAAGTGTATGCGTGTGTGTGTATGCAGTGTGTAACATGTGTGTACCTGTGTCCTCTCACCCCACAGAGTCACACCAGCAGACATGCATGTGAGGGAGAGCAGACAGGATTTGAGGAGAGAGCAGACAATATGAGCCAAGCCTGGACAAGGCTGCATGATGTCTGAAACAGACTCCCAGTCTTGAATTTTTAATCAGCCACCACAAATGCCGTTTTCATCACAATGCCCATCTGTATTCTGATTAATGCTGCTTGATCCAGGTTGTTTAAAAATAGAGGCAGGGCCCATCACAATCTCTTTCAGAGGTTGCTTTAAAAAGTGGAGGTGAGTTCCCACTCTTTCTGAAAGTCACACTTCTGTGAATGATAGGACTCACAGGAGATCACCGCCTGTTTGAATAATTGAAGAAAGCTGTGCTTAGATCTTGGCTGCCACTTTCCTAGCAACCTCATAGATTATCTCTGTGATATCATCATTCCCATTCTGGAGAAAGAGAAATTAAGAGCGGTAAGTAACTTGCCCAGACGACTCAGGACATTTGGATCCTAGGTAGAAATCAGGACACAGAGTCCAGATCTCACAGAGATCATAACAGCTGAGAAGTTTTTAATTTGACTCTGAACACCATGACCTCACTCAAATTTCATAAAAACAAAAGTTGGAAAAATAGGGAAAAAATTAAGAGCTGACCTCTATGTTTGATTCTCCTGTTTACTGACCTGGGAGAGGTGGATTGAAGCTTGCATGATGCCAGAAACCAATTGCCAGATTACCAGGTGGCTCAGGAAAATACCCTGGAGTGAGGACATAGTATGCCAAGTGCTGGTCACTGCAACTCGAGCAGACAACTGTCCGTTCTCCCTAGGGGTTTCAAGTAGATAAACTACTCCAAGGAGAGAGCTGATGGGAACCACGTCAGCTCATGGGAACCAAGTCAGAAGCCTGGCCTGACTCTGTGTAAAGATACAGGAACATTCTCATCTTGATGGCTGCATTGACTTGATAACCAGGCCTTGATCCCAACTGATACAGGCCCTAAGTAATCTGGGGGGCACACAACTCTTACATATACAATTGTGGAAGTCTTTACACATGGGCCTAATCTTTAGCTGATAGAGAGAAACCCAGGCTGCTGGATGTGCAGCATTAGCTTTTCTTGAGAAATGGCTGTCCTTTAAAGAAAGAGGTAGCTCTGAAGCACACTAAGACAAGGGAGGCCACGTGAGCACATGGACTGCTCTGTAGCCTACTAGTGAGCATTTCAGCAAGAGAGAAAATTTCCTCTTTTATGAGAGTGCAGAAAATCTGATTACAGGGTGGACAGATGGAAGAAATAGGAAATAAGGAAGCTTAATAGAGGTAAGGGTACAAAAGGTCAACAGTTGAAATACATAGGAACTCAGCATTGAGAAGCAGTAAAGAAGAGGAAAAATATAGGGAAATAGGGGAAATAAACTCCAAGAGAGTATAACTATACCCAGGTCGGGCAAGATAAAAGTCTAAAGAACATTCCAGAATAAAGGATACTCAAGAGATCACACAACTAAATGATAGCCATGATTTTGGACTGGATTCTGAAAAGCAGGGAAAGCATTATAGAGGATACAATCTGGACAATTAAAAGTTGGAACAAATGAAAGTTTAGTATTTGTTAATATCCCTGAAATTGATCATTGCAGTATGTATGGTTGTTTAAGATGTTTTCGGTTTTACACACTGAAATATTTAGATATAAAGAGGCACAGTGCTTTCTTTTTGCTTTAAAATAGTTTAGAAAAAATAGGGATAACAGTAAAGAATTTTTTTGTCTTGCTATGTATATCTGTACATATATACTTTTCTTCCTATACATGTATATATTTATACATATGTACATGCATATATGCACACATTAATGCATGTCAGAGAGACACACAGGAGACCAAAAGAGAATGATAAAAAAAAAAACAGAATAAAAGAAATAATGAGTGAGTCTGGATAAGGGGTATAAAGCTCCTTGTACCAATTTCTTATAACTTTTCTGTATTTTTGATTTATAGCAAAGGTCACCAAAAGTTAATACACAGAATGGAGGAACTACCGGACTTCTTAAACACACGGCCTATTGTGTGCTTAACACTCCTGAAGGCCCGGACATCAAAGTTCTCATCGCCCATTAGCAGACTCCATAAGGGGAGGAACAGGAAAGCAAAGACTCCAGTGTATGCTCTTAACATTTCCTGTTGACTTTCAACGGCCATGCGCTCCCTGTCATCACTTGAAGCTGCCATTCCTAGATCTTAAAACTCTTACAATTCAAACAAAACTCCTTTGTTTGCAGCCCTCACTGGCTTGACTTAAGGTATTGCCGGCGCCCAAGGACCCCACAACAAAGGCGAAGAGGAAGGAAGGCTCGAGCTCTCCAGATAGATGTCTGCCTGGACCCTGCTGGTTGAAGAGGCCAGGGGTTCACTTAGCTGGCTGTAGAAATTCTCGCCCCTCTGGCACCACCAGCTGGATTCCTCTTAAGCAAATTTGAGGAATTTTCTCTAGCCCTTGGGGACATGAGACTTAATTACCTTAGAAGCCAGTCATGGTAGTTTTGTGGTCATGGACAAGTGACACAGATGGGCAGGGCTAGCCCTCCTCTCATGAAAGTGAGTTTCTGAGGCTACATGACTCACCGGTTCCCCTGCAGATAGGTAGCATATTATGTTTGGCTGGGACACAAAACCAGGTAGCAGCACGAGCACGTGGCCTTTGTCCATAGCCCAGAGGAGATCACCTGTCAGACCCTCCGTGGAATTTCCACTCCCTGGCCAAGTCAAAAGCATAATTGAAAAAAGATGGAGTTGGTTGCCAGGTGTTTCTTTAAGTTGGCCAACTTCCGCCTTCTCCATTGTGTTTCCCAGGATGGGAGGTCTGAGACTGAGTGCAGCTAGTGAAGCTATGGCAAGGGGAGTGGGTCAGGGGCCTTCCTGGGGATCTTTTTCTGGGGCTACTTAGCAGCTCTCACCCTCCTTTCCAAGAATTGCTCCTTTGAAGGAATGTCATGTTGGACCTCCCTGGTGGTGCAAGGGGTTAAAGTGCAGCACTATGAAGCTATCCACAGCCACTGCAGAAGTTCGACCCCCTGCCAGGGAGCTGGCAGACCTTTCCTGTCTTGCTTGTTGCTGCTCCCCTCAGCAGTGTGTTTCAGTCAACCTGCCTGTTCTTTCCTACTCTGTTCCTGATGAATGTTCTCACATATAACCCCACACTTCTGGCCTAGACCCCAGTTCTTGTATGCAGAAATAATATATCTTAAAAAGAAAAAATTTAGGGCCCTCCCTGGTGGCGCAGCGGGTTAAAGCACTCCACTAAGAAGCTAAAGCCACTTCCACATGAGATCAATCCCCGCCTGCCCCGGAGGTGACCACATGG
>NW_004567137.1:2330847-2342887 GCF_000260355.1 Condylura cristata
CCCCACTCTGTCTCTGGTGAATCCTATCACCCTCTGCATCTCTGGCCTGTACCCCAGTTCTGTATGAATAAATAAATTTTAAAAAGAAAAAGAAAAAAATTTAAAAAAAAAGAAGAAAGTCATGTTTTCATGAGCCAGTGCCAGGCCACACCTACTGATATGCCTGCCCTGCCTGCCCACCCCCCTTCAGGTTTATCCACAACTACGGGTACCTTCCAAGTCCTTTTAAAAGACACTGCAGTGACATCTGGATGAGTTCCTATTCTCTCCTTTAAATCCCCTCCATACTTATATGATTCTGTGTCTTTCCTTGCAAAATATTCCTGAAAAGCTGAACATAAATATAATTTTTTAAAAACTCAGTATCTATTATCAGATGTTGGTTGCACGCAACAGCAATACATCCAGACTTATTAATCAAAAAAAAGAAGAGGAAGATTACTGGGAGATTACTGGGAGTATGAGTATCATTGGATGACACAGATGAGCAGAGCTAGTCTTCTCTCACAAAGGCTGGGAAAAAAGGGCTAGAACCAAGAAGCGTAGGAAATATGGGTCAAAGCCCATGAAGAAACTGTGTAAGATGTTGCCATGGAGATCTCCACCCAGGCACAGCACCACATCACCACCCGAGACAATAGCAACAGCACCCCTGGCATCATTTCAAAACCATCTTGGTGTCTTTGCACCACTCCCTCAAAATTCAGAGCCCCTCCCACAAGAGGGCATCCCATCAACTGAGCCTCAATCGTGTGCTTCAAACCTGGTGACTTGTACCCCCATTAGAAGGGGTTTAGATTCTGAGGTGCAAAACCAAACACAAACATTATTTTTTTAAGTTAGTAAAAACTGAAAAAAAGCTACTGCTAATTCATTTGCAAAATGAAAAATCGTATTCTCAAACAAATGTCCCCCAGATTGAACTCCACTTTAAGCCAGGGTTTGGGGCACTGGGTTTAGTCACGTGGCACCTCCATCTCTGTAATGTCCTTTCATTGTTCACTCTACAACAGGGAGCAATGACTTCAGCAACACTGTATTACCTTACTAAAACACTTGTGAATCTCATCCACTAAACATGTCAACAAAGGAAAGAGCAAATGTATCTAATCAGATGTAAAATTACTGACCTCTTCTAGGCGTTTCCCAGGGTCCAGGGTCCAGCATGCAGGATTCTCCACTTTCTAAAGTGCTTCTGGCACTACCTACATGTGATGAGAGCTGGAGCTGTAAGCCAGGCCTTCTCCTGCAATTAAAGATCATAGTAATCTGAGCTTATAACACAGCAGAGGTTTCAGGTATCCAGTGTCTCACCTCAGCAGCTGCATTATCACCCCAAATCCACCACCAAATGTCCCCCCACCTATTGGTTCCTCTCCTTTGCCCCTCTCCCCATTCCTGGCGTATGCCATTTAAACTGATGCAGAGATGCTCCTTCATACACATGCACACACACAGACACACACACAGATGTGGCCTCCAAGTACCGTACTGGTTTATCAAGTGCTGGTTTTCAAGTGACAAAATAAAGGCAGAGGTTGCAGGAAGTGTTGATTCCAACACTCAGCATTTCTTGGAGGGATATCTCAGATACGGTACTTGAACCTGGGATCTAGAACATGCTCCTGGAGTCAAAGCGCACCAACAGATGCTGAGTGGCAGCAACAATACAAGTTCTGTCCCTGGTCCTCCATGGTTATTGTTGTACTTGGTCTTCACCTGGGAAAGTTATCACTTCCTTCTCTTCATGAGGGCACTTAAACCAAGTTGTCCAAAGTCACAAAGTAGTAAGAACATTGAGGCTCAAATCCACACTCCCAAGAAGAAAAATACTAGACGTTTTCACTCCTACACAGAATATAATGACGAAGCATAGGGATCGACAAATCTAAACCAAAACAAATCCTAGACATTTGACTGCAGAAATCAGGCTACGAGAGGGGAGGGTGGGAAGGTGGCAGTGAAGCGGGGAGTCCAGTAGCCTGTGATGGAGGTGTGGAGGTGCTTTCATGAGGAACATGGTATGAAAGTATGTGTCTGTGACCCTGGACCCCTAAATCATATACAGCAGGGTCAAGCAAAGTTACCTCCATAAACACGATAAAAATAACATACCACAAAAACAAAAAAGGTGCTGCCCCCCAGATCCTTGTTCTTTTTATGCATCCCAACAATCTAGCGTGCTTTATCTGGCCTCAGATATTTTCTCTCTAGCTGGAATTTCTATCACATATAGCATTTCTTCCTTTATCAGGATGACCAAAGTGGCCACAGACCCAGACACGCTTGAAATCCAGAACCACCATCACAAATGCCAGTTCTGACCAGTGGCTGGTATGCTCATATTTCTTGCCTTTGGTCGCCAGGCAGGTTCTCTGACTTCCTTTGATATGTTGGATATGCTATTCAGGCTCTGAAAAAAAGAGAATTAGGTCATGCCTTCTTAATACCACCTCCCACTTGAAGTTGTAGGTGGGATGGGTAATTTTTTGACTTTGTTTTTTTTTTTTTTTCCATTAGAAAAATAGACCTATGATACAATGAATTTAGAAAATAGAACTACATGTAAGAAAACACTGAGTCATCCACCATTGATGGGAAGGCTTTGATATGGCTGGCAGATCTAAGTATAAGAAAATCACCAGGGGCCTCGATGGTGGCACAAGAGGTTACATCTCAGCATTATGAAGCTATCTGCAGCCACTGCAATAGAAGTTCAATCCCCCACGAGAGAGCTGACCCACATAGTGCAGCAGACCTCTCCTGTCTCACCCACTGCTACCCTCAGCAGTGCATTTCAGTAGTTCTGCCTGTTCTGCTCCCCATTCTGTCTCTGGTGAATCCACTTGCAGCATTCCCTGCACCTCTGACTTACACCCTAGGTCTTGTATGTATAAATAAACAAATATTTTTTAAAAGAAAGTAAATCACCATACTTTTGTTCTATACAAAGTATTTCACTATAGAACCAAACCCAAATTCCTCCAGGCTGGATTTTCAATCCACTAACACCAGGGACTAGACATGAGAGCCTGGTATCAGAAACGCACTATCCACTTAACAACTATTTGATTACTTAATCTCACCTAATTTGATCCCTGGCAGAAGAGGCAAAACGAAGTGTTCATGATGCAAGGCAGATACAAATCAAGCCATGGTGGCAATTAGTTATCCTTTCTGCAGCTGAGCAAAGTGCATGGAAGCTGGCCCAGCCTAACAACTGTTCCCAGGCCTCCCCTGCATTTTTCATCTCATAATCATAGGAAGGGATGTGTGACTAAGATGAATCCATTCATCCATTCAACAAATATTTATTGAGTGCCTACTGTATGCCAGGACCTGGCAAGTCTTCTAGGTGCTGGGGATTTAGCAATGAGAAAGACAGCCTGCTCTACCGGGAGAACAAACAAGAAATGTTTTCAAAGAACCAAAGTCCTTTCATCTGAAATTCCCAAACAAATCCCAAGTCCTTTTGTCCTTTCTAGATTTATGCCAGGACTAGAACAGCAAATCAACCCACCAGAAATAAACCACTCTACTATCACTTCCTGAAAGACAGTGTCCAATGATATACTATGTTGAGACAGGTGGCAGGTTCAAATTAGAATGACATTTAGGGGGAAAGATGCTCCAGGTTGGAAGGTATTTATGCCAAGGAATCAATGAGTTGGTTGCTTGGTTACCTGATTTTCCCCCTCGTCATTCACTAAGAAGTTGTGTGGAGAAGATGTCCTTCCCTACTGAAGCAAAGTCTCAGACTGTGTGATGATTTCTCCCTCTGTCTCTTTTCCATAGAGCCTTTCATGAGGCCTTTTGTGTGTGTGCATGTCCCTGGGCATGTTTTGAGCTGATTCTGGGTGTAGCAGGTTTCTCCCATCTTTGTCCAATACAACACACCCAAATTACCACATAGAGCTCCTGGCTTGAAAATGTTGGATGTCTTTTTGAAGAAAGATCACTTTGGCCTTAACTTGGAAATAAAGGAGCCCTTAATACCTATTTTTCCCCCATGCTGAGTTTGACAAATTAGAAAACTTAGATTTGTGAAAACCACCCTCCCCAAGTGAAGGATGTGTGTTCATAAATTCTTTGTCTCCCACCCATTGTTTCCACATATTTGTTTGTTTGTGAGATTGTTTGCATCTGTCTCGGGTCCGCCCTCTGTCTCCTGCTCTCAGACCCAGGCTATAGGGTGGGACATGGTGCTCAGGTATGAAGCCACCGGCTGATTAGAATGCTGAGAGGCGCTGTGAGTTTTTGTCTGTTATCCTCTTTCTCTAAAAGATGTTTCTAGTGGTTAATAAAGGACATGGAGAATCGTCTCTTTTATTGTCTGTATCCTAGTTCCTTTCTCATGCTTATTCCTCATTATGAAGGAAAGGGTTGTATGTAAGAAAGAGAAAAAATACATATAGTATGTATATTTATAATATGTAATCCACTAATTTGGACACCAGAGAGAAATAAAGCAATGTAACCAAATAACCTAATTTCTACTTTCAACGTTATCATAGGAGATCAGTGATTCTTCATATGTTCTATATAAAGCCCATTTTTTAATTTAAAAAAGTCATAAATACATACCCTACACACACACTGATGATGTAACTTTGGGCTGTGTGCTGTGCGCTATTTAGAAAAATATGATTAGATGCAACCGTAGATATTAAAACAACTAAATCAATTTACATTTTAATTCCTCTTCAAAGTATCTCCATGCTTTTGGAAAATAATAATATATATATATATGCAAAAGATATTTGTAAGCCACAGAGATTCTTGATATCCAGAGATTCTTTATAATAGGGCTAGATCAATAGATTTAAGTCAGCCCACAGTTGCAAAGTCAGAGTTGATCTGCAAACGGCTGCACTCCCCTGAAGTTGGACCAGAATCAGGGGAGACATCTGGAGACTTTGGGCTTGACTGTGTCTGTGCCAGGTAGCTACGTGAACTTGGGCATGTGGCGCATCTCTGGGCTGCATTTTCTTTGTCTGTAAAGTGGTGATGATAAGATCTAAGGATGTTAATGTGATTTGCAAATCAGTTAGTAGCTATGAAGGCAAGGAGGCTGCATTACTATGGACCAAACTTAATCTTTCCCTTTCTACACCTCTCAAACCCGGCACTACAGCTGAGCACAGCCGATAGATTCTTCCTCCTAAGGCCAGAAAGGAGAATCTTTTCCCAAAGACTCAAGCCATGTGAGCAGTGACATTTAGCTACCACAGAATGTGCTGAATTTGTCCCGATGACCTACTCATGAAAGCTCTGTTGTCTGTTCTCCAATTTACTAAGTCATTTCCCAAACAGAAGCCCCGCTAATCACCTCACTCTCCTGATACAATGTGCGGCATCACACTCTTAATACTGGCCTTCCTGTTTACTCTAATTGACGTGAAGATTTGCAAAGAGTATGAACTCCAACAAAAATGAACTAAAGAAGAACCTCTGAACTCAGGAAAGAAGGCACTGAAATGTCAGCATCTCAAGTCCATAAATAGTGCCCTTTATATAATCCATTATTCTCAGCCAGGATCCATGGGCTCAAGTCTATTTATTTTACCTCATGTTTTCTCATGTCATCTGGTAAGATTTAGCCTTGCTGTAGCAGCTGCGATCCAAATGACGATGCTGCTGGAAACAGAGCATGTTCGAGGCCCTGGGATGACGTTTTTCTTCTCCCAGGACACTGAAGAGTGTTGGTCCTGTCTAAAGACACATTCCTATCCCCGGAAGAGTGAGCTGGGTGGTGTGGGACAGGTAGCAGCCCACGGAGCTTTGCTCAGTATGTTGCAGCTGCGCAACTCTCACCCCCAGGGCAGCCCAAACCTCCAGATCAAAGGGAACTCAGAAAGAACGAAGGCTCAACCCTAATTCAATCCAGGAAAATTGCCATGACTGTAGCGCTCAGTTCATTCTTCCAAGAAAACAACAACAAAAGAGGGGGAAAAAAGACCTAAAAATCCCTCAGATCAGGCTTTGGCATCAGAAATAAGTCTGTCCGGGCGGAAGGCATCCCCACTGCGAAGGAGGCTTACTTTCCTAGATTAATCAGAGAGCTTCGAGGTTGCTTTTATTTCCAAATGTACTGCTGCCAAACTACAACATAAGCCACTTAATTTCTTCCCACCAACTAGAATTACTAGCTGTCATACAAGCTAAACTATTTTAATAAACCCCAGGAAAAGAAAAATCCATCTCAGGTTGAAGAGTTAAACCACAATATAGGTAATAGGAGGCTGGACTTTTTTTGTTCTTAACCCTATTACAAGCTTAATATGAATCCTTCCCAGGCTGCTCTGAAAAGCCATTACCCAAGGTACTTCTGTGTTGACACCTGTGCAATGAGTTGGTTGGTGAATCCCTGTTACAGTGGACCGAAGCTGCAGTCACCACACTGACAGCTGGGACAGATGATGGATAGAGTGAGTCCATGGACAGACCAACAGTACAGAAGAACCCTGGAAAAGTGACACCTTCCACTCTAGAAGTTTCCTTTGCAGACCGCTTGGGTCTATCATTGATATAAACCCACAGTGTCTGGGTTCAAACACTCTTCTTCCACCCCATGAGTCATTCCTCAGAGTTAGGACCAATTTCCAGGAGGAATGTGTTAAAATGCCAGCAGGGTTACCTGGGAGGATGACAAGTGACGAGAACACCCACTATCAAAGCAGTTCACCCGGTCACTTGGTGACAGACCAAGGTTCCGAGCCTAAAGAAGGAGGAGGGAAGTGGGGCACTCCTTAGGAGTGAGGGTGCTTCCTTGAGGAACTGTAGTAGGCTCTGGGCCTATGGTAGTGGCAGTTTTAGGGAAACGAGGGCTGTAAATGTTGAATTGCTCCCTGCTTGGTTGTCATCACGCCATTAATCAGTTCCACTGGGAATACCAACAATCTAGAATCAAATCATTCACTTAAAAAGAGCCATATTAACCAACAAGATAATAGTACATGACTTAAACCTTCCTCTTAAAACAAGATAAATGTCTTCATAATCGTTTAGTAAAGCTCCTCTGAATGAACTTAATTTCCTGGGCTGAATTTTCTTTACCCTGTGTGTTGTCTTTCCTACTAGTAAAATGGAAGGATTTAATTTGGGCAGTGGGGGGAAGTGAGGCTTTTTGTTTGTTTGTTTTAAACTGAAAAGCTGCACAATTTGTTTCTAGTATCATATTCATATACTTGTCATTCAACATGGCAGAGGAAAAGTAAATTAGGAAAGGATTTTTGTTAGCTGTTTTTCTGAAGATTATTATTCTACTTGTATCGAATCTGGTTCTGTTGCTATTTACCTTTCTACATGTCCTGCAGACCTAAGGCACTTATGGTGACCAACGCAAGGTACTTGGGCTGGTCACCACAGGTGAAACTTAGTCACATGGGGCACCAAACTGTTACAGGGCAATCCAATGTGAACTGGGCTGTCTGTCTGTGCATCCTCACCCATGCGCTTAAAATGCAATTGTACTGCAGACACACACAAAAGGGTCAATAATGGGTTTATTAACAAAGGGGAAAGGAAAAGTACAATCCAGGGAAAGAGAGAAAGAGAGAGAGATACAAGCTAACTAGAACATCCTACCAGCTCCACTGACTTGGAACTCCAGTAACACACTGATAGCCACCAGCCACGTGGTCCAGAAAGAGAGTGCATCTCACATTGCTCCCTTATACCCCCCAAAAGTCCCAGAATGCCTGCTTAGCTCTGCCCCTGGGTCCTTGCAGTTCTCCCCTTGGTATTGCTGGGAGTTGTAGTTTTAATAACTGGAGTAGGGGGTGGAGTTCAGAAAACTGGAGTAGGGGGTAGAGTCTACAGAACTCTGCAGAGTTCCTTCAGGACATCCTTTCCCCTAACACTACTACTGATGTAAATGCACTTTTTTTCCTACAGTTTCTAACAGAGAAAAGTAGAAACAGGAAATTGATATTAATTTTCACAATTTTATGTGAACAAAGGCATCAATGTTAGATGAGATGCTCTTTCTTCTGTGTGAGTGGTCTTCACTGGATCCACTGTGGGATCTGTCTACTCTCTTCCTTATGAGGAACTCCTGGCATCTGGGGGCCTTGAGTGAAAATCAAATACCCATAATGACATCTAAATATGAATTCCTACTCTTACTGGGGCAGACAAAGGGTATGTAGACAAAACAGGTTCTTGAGGATTTCTCTCTCCAGGTTTGATTATTAACTGGAAGGAAGAGAAACTGGAGAGAGGGAGACAGAGACAGAAAGAGAGACCTGAAACAGCATTCACGTCTACTGATCCCCTTCATCCTCAGAATTTCCAGGTTACACCCTGCACATGTGCCACCCAATAGGTTTAAAAATAAAGTACAATAAAGCCTATTGCACAATCCTCCTATCTGACCAGCCCTAGCCCAAGGTCTTGATACAAATGTATCATCCTTGGAGTCAAAATTCCTGGTTCTACTTACCTGGTAACTCAAAATTAGCAAATTTCACTCCCAAATACCACATCCAATTGTTACAGACATTCTATTTATTTTCATAAAATAGCACAAGGGGAAGTGTACAATCCAAAACTGTTCCCCGATTCATTAATTATATTATTCTTTAAGGATTCTGCTCCTTAAAAAAGGTGAGTGCCACATCTTCAAACAACTAGCAACAACAAATATTGGCGAGGATGTGGGGAAAAAGGAACTCTCCTTCACTGCTGATGGGAATGCAAACTAGTACAACCACTATGGAAAATTGTTTGGAGCTTCCTCAAACTGCTAAACATGGAGCTTCCCTATGACCCAGCAATCCCACTCCTAGGTATCTACCCAAAAGACACAAAAACACTGATTGAAAAAGATACCTGCACCCCCATGTTTATTTGCTGCTTTACTTACAATTGGGAAAACATGGAAACAGCCCAAATGCCCAAAAGTAGATGACTGGATAAAAAAGATACGGTACATATATACAATGGAATATTACTCAGCAACCAAAAAAGAGAAACACATGTCTTTTGCAGCAACTTGGATGGAGCTGGAAAAGATCATGCTTAGTGAGATAAGCCAGAAAGAGAAAGAAAAATACCAGATGGTTTCACTCATAGCAGGAGTATAATGGACCAGGCGAGAAAATAACAAAAATAATGAACAACCATTATGCGGGGGTGGAGTGGGGAATGGGATCAAAAAAGGGGGGGGTGGGGAGGTAAGTGCAAAGGATTATGTTGATGGCACACGGGTGACATGGTGATGGGAAACCTGCGAGGATTACAATTGAGATGGAAAAAAAAATGTACAAAATGATGTAAAAATAAATTGTTATAAAATAAAAAAAGTAAAAATTAAAAACAAATAAATAAATAAAAGGTGAGTGCCAAACAAAAAAAGTGAGTGCCTTTTGACTAGATCTGAAAACAGAAAGGTACATCACATTACAGAATAACTGATATCCCTCCCCCAGTCTCAGTGGGTACTCAGTTCTTCAGAAGCTAACTGAAATCTTTCCTTTAGTGTGTGTAATTCCCTCTGATCCAGATTCCTGCACAGTGAAGTGAGAGAACCTTCTAGCCCACGTCCTCAACAGATGGCAAGCCTCCACTTTTATATTGTTAGTGAGCAATAAATGTAACCCACGTGTTTAAGGAATGGCTCATTTCTGTTTTTCAACAGCTCTAATGTTGAGGTTTATGTTAATATCACACAGTTGCCTCTCTATTTATATTTTCATTCACCCCATCATTTCACACCCCTACTTAAAATGCTGATAGCCCTCCAGTGATTTCAGAACAAATTCAAATGCCTTAGCACGGCATTCTTGGGACTTTACAGCCTACATTTCATTTTTTTCACACAAATCTACTTTGACTCCCCAATTTCAATCATTTATTCAACAAATATATCAAACCTCTCTATATACTGAACACTAGTAAATGATGGCACTCCAAAGATCACAAAACACTTGGATTTCAAGGGCCTCATAGACCTCCTTTGAAGTATCCTGGCAAAACACCAGACTATCAAGGGTTTCTCAAAGATGTCATAGTGTCAGAACAATGTGGGACCCTTCTCCCTGCCCCTTCTCCTTACTGCTGCTGACAGCCCACTTGTCAAGTCTATAACACTTGCAGAAATGTGCCAGCATCAAAATCAGAACCAAGGGCTTCCTTACAGCACCACCACTTGACTTTTAGATAGCAAGGACAGTACTTCTTGTTTATTAATCTCCATTCATAGCACAATGTCCGAGGTCAAGTCAGCACCAACAACTTTTGCTGTGACTGTGATAAAAGAATGCTTAACCAATATCCATAGCAGCCCTTGCCCAAGTCTAATACCACTGATTATGTCTTCCCCACCAGACTCCTTGTTAACAAGGGTGATACTCTGCCTCTGTGTTCTCCATCCTTAGCACAGTGCCTAGCACCAGGAGGAGTACCAAAGCAGTGGCAATGAACTAAATCACCAATAAATGTCATGCAATGATTTATACATGTGTGTCTTCTATGGAAGTAAGAACTTAACAGCATTAAGAAGTCTGAAATGTTTTAATTTAAAAGGGAGGATAAGTTGTTCACAAGTATAATATATCTTACTCCCAGTATCCAAAAGAGGAACATTCCTAGGAAACCATCATAAGCTGAAATGGCATAAATTGAAGAGGCAATTGCCATAACTTATATGGAAGCATTTTTGAGAGTTCCCAGACCCCCAAAAAAGCCTTCTAAATTATATGAATCACACAGAAAACTTACAAAAACACTCATACATAGTAAAAGCAGGAATTTCCATTTGCAGCCTGCATAAAGTAAGCACCCAGGAAAGAACTGAACAGAGCCCTTTCACTGTTCACAGTGCTGAGGCCTCTAAAAAACGATATAAGTCTTTCATAATAGTGGCAGAATCAGAACTTTCCAAAAGTGTGATAAACTTATACATCAAACTCTCTTTCATTATCTTGCCCATTATTTTTTCTGAAGGGTGCTTAGAAGAGCATCTAGACACACAGGTCAAAAACCCACAAAAATGGCACATATTAAAAAACTCCCAAACAACAAGGGATGGAGAAGATGTGGAGAGAGAAGAACTTTATTACATTGCTGATGGGAATGTAACTGATACAGCCATTTTGGAAAGGGATCTGGACTTACCTTAAAAACTGAAAATGGGGCCCTCCCTGGTGGCGCAAAGAGTTAAGATGCAGCACTGCGAGCTGGCTGCAGCTGCTTCAGTGTGAGTTCAATCCTCACCGTGGAGGTGACTCACATGGCGCGGCAGACCTCTCCTGACCAGCCCGCTACTCCCTCAGCAGTGTATTTCATCAATCTGCCTGTTCTGCTCCCCACTCTGTCTCTGGTGAATCCTCTCACCACCCCTGCACTTCCGGCTTGTACCCCAGTTCTGTAATGCATAAATAAATAAATTTAAAAAAAAACCTGAAAACGGAAATACCTTATGACTAAGCAACCCCTCTCTTTGGCAGCTATCCAAAGAACATGAAACCATCAACTAAAAAATTACAAGCTCTCTAATGTTTATTGTAACATTATTTATAATCACAAGTATAGAACAACCTGAGTGTCTACTGATAGAAGACTGGATCAAGATGTGGCCAGTCTGCCCACGGGAATAATATTCAGCCACAAGGAAAGATGAAATGCTATCTGTTACAGCAAAACAGAGGAGCGCCAAGGAATTTTGTGTAGAAAAGCTAGTCAGAATGACAAAGACAAATATTGGACACTTCCACAGTGGAAAACTTGACAAAACAAAAAAATTATAAAAACTAGCAGACACCACTGAACTAAGTGGGGTTTCTGAGGTTAAGGGAAGGGAAGAGAGAGAAAAGGACAAAGGGATATGAAAGACACTGGTGGAGTTGAGGGAGGGATGAGCTCAGTAAAATAAAAAAAGTTAGAAATGAAAAAACTAGGGCAAGTAATATGACTTTTTTGATCACGCAAAAAATATAACTATCCGGCCCTCCCTGGTGGCGCAGCGGGTTAAAGCACAGCACTGAGAATCTAAAGCTGCTTCCACATGAGTTCGATTCCCGCCTGCCCCAGAGGTGTG
>NW_004567137.1:2343117-2346649 GCF_000260355.1 Condylura cristata
TATTTATATTTATATTTATATTTATATTTATATTTATATTTATATTTATATTTATATACAGACTGCACCCATGAGTATAAAGACAATAGTTTGATGTTTTTTAGCCAGCCTTATCCCATGAAAGAACTTTTTTCATGGGACAAGTTAGTAAAATGTGAGCATGAGGGAAAAGACAGAACATTTAAATGACTTAGTTTTTATAAAATTCCAAGTGAAGGCACCTTTTATTAAATAGCAAGCGCTGATACCTTATTGATTGCTTACTACTTACTTACTGCTTACTGGTTGCTGGGTCCTGTCCTCAGTTTCTTCTCACATACTCCTTATAACAGCCTTTGTGTAACAGGCTTATCCTATATCCATTCCACAGAGGCAGACCGAAGCTAAGTCACTTTCCCAAGTCATACATCAGTAAACTGTATAGAGGCAGGATTTGAATTCAGTCCATATACTTGACCGTGAGTATTGTCTTTTTAGCAAAACAGCACAATTCACCTTAAGCAATAGTCTCCTGACATTTAGAATTAAATAAAGTTGCTACCTTGGTGATTTGGAGCAATATCTAATTGCTGGTTTCTCCAGCTATATTAGGACACTCACCTCCATAATTCCTTTATGCACAGCCTCAAGGAAACTAGGACTAATTCTGAGAAAAGAGCCATCTAAACACACCAGTGGAGGATATCCAGTTAATGTCAGCAAGACAGACACTTATTGGAAGGATATGGGATAACTAAGAATAAAAAAGGAAGTTAAAAAAAAAAAACAGATTTCAGAATCAACAGGAAACAGGGTAGTTCTTTGGCACCAGATACCAGAGCTAAAGGTGTTTTTGGTTGGCAAGAGGATCAAAACATTTGATTAACAATACCAGCCTGGCTGAATCCAGTGAGGGTGGGGCTGTTCTCTGAATGACAGCACATCTGCCCTTCCCAGAAAAATAAGAGATAGGAGGCAAGAGTCCAGTGGAAGCCCTTTCCAGTCATTGTTTAATCAGTAGGGGTTGCTAAACTTTTCAGAATAAAATTGCGTAAAAGTTCTTAAAATCCTGATTTAAATATAGGCAATTAATATATGGTAGATCCATAATAAGATACTAACAAAGAAGGAATTATAAAACAGGTTCTAACTTTTATTGTGTTATACCAATGTTATACCAATACAAAACTTATTTAAAAAACAACATCAGGGCCCTCCCTGGTGGCGCAGCGGGTTAAAGCACAGCACTAAGAAGCTAAAGCCACTTCAGCATGAGTTCCATCCCCACGGCCAGGGAGGTGACCCACATGGCAGAGCTCTCCTGACCTGCCTGCTGCTCTCCTCAGCAGTGCACTTAGTCAATCTGCCTGTTCTGCTCCCCTCTCTGTCTCTGGTGAATCCTCTCACCGCCCCCGTACCTCTGGCCTGTACCCCAGTTCTGTATGAATAAATAAACCTTTAAAAAAAATCACCCAATTTTTCTAAGTGTCCTTTCAGCACTTGATGATATATATAAAACCCTACTGTAGAGACAGTTCATTCGTATTCCCCCCTTTTCCTCTACTATACATTTCCCCAATTTCCTTCACAGCCTTTGTAATTTTTATTTGTTTTATAATAACCTGCATGTTTCTAACATAATGTACTCATTATACCTCACAGATGTTTAGCACATTTTGAGTCTTCGCTTCTATGTCTAATTCCATAATTAATGACTTCATGTATACTAAATTCTTTATATGATTTCCCTAGGATAAATGCCGAGAAGTACAATTTGGGTCAGTACAATTAATGAACATTTTATGGTTCCTGGAATGCTTTCCCTTTTAGAAAGTCCCTACCAGTATAGGTTTGTCACCAGCAGGATTCCATAAGCCTGCCTTCTTCCAGTGAGCTGGCTATATCTCCATTTTGCTAGCCACTAAGATTGAAAGTGACATAAGGAAAATCTCTTGTGTACTGCAGAGACTCCTCCATACACTCAACAGTCTGATCTGAAACCACCATTCACTTCCATTATTATATGCCTGTGTTTCATTAAGTTCACCTAAATGTCATCTTCATTCCAGCAAAAAAAAAAAAAAAAAATTGTTTTCTTCTTAATGTACATGACTATAAAACTGACTCTTTTGTGTCCTTCCATGATTGTGTTGGGTAAAGTGATTATTTGTAAGTTGATTTAATTTAAAAAATACTTTCAATCTACTGAATTTCCAAATTTAAAAACCTAAAGCTCACCTTAGGAGTTTTATTTTTATCTAAGGTGTTAAAACCTTTAGTGATTATTTAGAAAAGTATTTGGGGCCCTCCATAGTGGTGCAACACTATGAAGCTATCAGCAGCCACTGCAGCATGAGTTCTATCCCTGGCCAGGGTGGGTGACCCACATGGCACGGCAGACCTCTCCTGTCTCTCCCGTTGCTCCCCTCAGCAGTGTATTTTGTCAGTCTACCTGTTCTGCTCCCCATTCTGTCTCTGATGAATCCTCTCACCTTCCACATCTCTGGCCTATAGCCCAGTTCTGTATGCATAAATAAATAAATTTTAAAAAATATATATGGACTGTTTTGTGTTATTTATAAGCTTTGTAAATTAAACACTTTCAAATAATTTTAAATGCACTGCTATATTTAAATATATTTTATTTTCTATTCAAGTGCTGCTAATATGATAATTTTCTAAGTACTTTTAGATCCTTATCATTCTAAAAATTAGATCTGCAAATAGAAAAGATTTTATGTTTCCTTGAACCTTCCAGTACTCAAAATAAACCGGGTAAGATCTAAATTAAAGATACAAATCTAAATCAATTATGCAACTAAATTAATTATGTAAATGGCTCTCTAACTTAGAATGTTAAGGCTGACATTATTGCAATAGGCCAAAATAATCTTAACTATTACAAGATTAAATCATATACATCAGATTCTCTACTGTGAAAGTGAAGAATTTGGGCCCTCCCTGGTGGCACAACAGGTTAGGACACAGCACTGTAGGCTAGCCACAGCCGTTTCAATGAAAGTTTGATCCCTGTCCTGGAAGTGACCCACATAGTGCAGCAGACCTCAAAATAAACCGGGTGAGCTCTGGGGATCGAGTTCACACTGACCTGCCCGCTGCTGCCCTCAGCAGTGTACTTTGTTGATCTGCCTGTTCTGCTCCCCACTCTGTCTCTGGTGAATCCTCTCACCACCCCTGCACCTCTGGCTTGCATCTCAGTTCTGTATGCATAAATAAATAAATCTTTAAAAAAAAAAAAGTGAAGAATTCATGTTGGATTTTCATAAACATCTATAATTACAGCTAACTCTACAATCCAGGCAATCTTGGCTAACGGTCTTACTCCTCCACTGGAGTATGGTCTGGAATGCTGCTTGGATTATTACTGGCAACCTTGGGAGAAGGAGCAGAAGCCATTGTAGTCTGCAACACAGGACCCATCATTTAAAAAGGATGGTTTCGAGGCCCTGCTGTCCTCAGCCACTACGTGGAGCTCATCTCTGTTTATTTCACGGAAGTCTGCACTTCCTATCCAAACTACTGATTTGATTGA
>NW_004567137.1:2347449-2351451 GCF_000260355.1 Condylura cristata
TCCTATCCCATTGTGCCACCAGGGAGCACCCAGTTCTGTATTCTTTTCTCATTTCTATTCCATCAGGTTTACACAAATCCTGTGGGCCCTGTAAACACTGTGGATCACCTACAGCACAGCTAGTTGGCAGCCATTCTGTCACATGTCCCTTCCAACCTGGTAGCACGGCTGAGGGGCCATCTATACACCATCCAGTTCTACTCTATACAGTGGGCGCAGAATGGCCCCCAAAGAGAAGGGAAGAGGGGGTGGTTGAGGAGGGGGGTGCACAGAGCCACTTTGCTCCTGTCCCCCTCCCTCTCTCCTCTGTGGAATCATAATCATCTTCCCCCCACTCTGTGTTCTGCAGTCCTCTTTCCTTACCACCCAGAAAGAATCAAGAAAAGCCACCACATATGTGACAGCTGAGCACTTTAACGCCTTTGTGGATGCAAAGGCCTAAGTTTAGCATTGCTGTACAAACCTTTTCAGAAAAGCAGATTGGGGAGCAGCAGAGGCCCCAGGAGAGTGGAATGCAGTTCACGGGAAGAGACTTCACTGGCTTTCTGGAGCTGGTGCAGGGCAGCTGATGTGAGAACAAAATTCCCTCCAAAAAGCAACCTCGTTCATAATGTGGCTCACAGATGGGCTTTAATAACAAGCCTGCGCCATCTGGTAGCTTCCTATTTTAGTTAATTATTCTAAGTAAGTAAGTGCTAAGCTTTTAAAATTATTGTTTATTTTCTTTCTTTCTTTCTCTCTCTTTTTTTTTTTCTGTCACCCTCCTTCCATATTTTGGTTTCCCAGGGTAAATCCCTGGCCTACTTACTTTTCTGGGGAAAAGCCTGGCTAGCCTACTATTCTTAGCAGAAAAACCTCTAAAGAAAAACCTCAAAAATGCTTCCTTTCGCACTCTGATTCTCTAAGTTTCCCATCAAAATACAGTTCTCTAAATAGTGGAGTTAATTAAGAGCACACGCATGGGCCTAGTGGCATAGCCCAAAGCAGCTGCCACTGATTTGTCTTCTACTGCACTTTAAAATTTCACACCTGGCCTCCCTTATTGTATAGAGGTGTCTTACTGGAATATTAAAAAATGACTCAATTTATCATTAAGTAAAACTGAATCTCCTGGAAAAGATATCCAATGAGCCTTGCCATTCCATACCTGTTGGGACATTGCCACTTAACCAAAGCAGGTTAAGGAAAATGAGTTAAGAACACAGGGGGAAAGGCCCTGAAGAGAAAGGTCAGGTGGTTGCAGTGAAAAAGAGAGCTTGAATGAATGAATTCCTAGAGAAATTCAGGTGTAGAAAGCCACCTGAAGCCAAGAAACACCTCTGAGTGATTTCATCAGCCCGAGGCCTGGGCATCCAGGCTTCCCCAGCCTCCTCTGTACTCTATAAAACCTGAGCCTCATCTCTCCAGACACAGCTACCACCACGTAGGCCAGAAAAAGAGGCGGAGTGAATGTGTGATCCAGTGTCGAACTAGAACTTGACACTTTCAAAGAGACATTCATCTGGATTCAAATCCCAGCCACCCCCAGCTGCTTTCCACCACCCAAGACTGCCATTTCAACACAACTGCCTCCATTTCTTTGTGATAAAAACATTGCATTCATCTCATAGAACTCTTCCAAATCTGTTGAGGATAAGCCACAATAGGTACAAATAGGGTCAATAGGTTCAAAAGGATGGATGATTTACAAATTTACAAAGTACACAAGGACAAAGAAAATAAATCTCTTCTTCTCATGAATCTAATATACCACAGGAGTTGCCATCCTGCTGGGGTGGAGTGAAATGAAAAGAAGTGAACAGTGAGCACACTGATCAAGTGAGCACTCTGTGCCTTCCAGTGTCCAGCCCCTTGCTTCCCCTGCTCATTGTGGGGTGTCTGGACAAGTCCCTGTCAGATACAGCCATGCTGCATCTGCCTGAGGGTTGCTGGTGAGCTGAGGTCCCTGGTTTCTCTCCCTCAGGCTAATCACACCTCAGGGAAGACTGCCTCCAGGTCCACAGGCCACACAGGAGCTGTCTCCTAGCCTGAGTCTTTTGTTTGGGGACTTCTAAATTGCTCTGGGTCTTTAACATTCAAGTCTAACAACGGCCTCTCCTCCCCCCAGGGACTGAATCTCCACCCTTCCTGTGCAGGCACACTTCTTCCACCCTCTCCAAGTTCTCTCCAGCTCTGCCTGATGGATCTGGGAGGTTTAAATTTTTGTAGATAGGTAGTTGCATAATGGGTGCTTAAGAAAAGCAAAGCAAACAAAACCCATCCTGTCTGGAAAAATTCTAGATTGCAGGACTGCTGTCCCAAAAATTTTAGTCCAGTGGTCAAAAGCAGGATACAGCCTCTTTGCATTTTTGCAGTAATAACCTAAACCCTAGGATGCCTGTGGCAAATCAGAGCAAAATGCAAACAAGAAAAGCAGGTTGGAATATGTATCTTATCCTCATGACATGATTTCTTTTGCATCAAGAGAGTGTGGGAGTTGCACTGAAGTTTTCCTAGAAGCAGACTCTCCACACCACACTTGGTGAGATGGGAATGAAGCAGGGTTTTGCAGGCTGGGCTAGGAGCACAAGCCTCACAAATAACAATACTTCGATGGGAAAGTTTCTTAAGAGTGCCTAATAGCTGACTTCCAAATGATTTTTTGGGAACATAGCTGGTTTGTAAGTTGAGAATGGACAGCGTTCCATTTTAATACCAAAAACTTCCCTGAGTTACCCAGAGTGAAACCTAAGGAGGATGATTATCTTGGACTAGAAAAATTAATATTTCTAGTTTCTCTGTTTTTATAACTTACTTCCTTAGCTTTTTAGCACAAACATAATAGATCAGAGAGGCCAAATTTGAACTATAAACTTGAGGCTGTGGTGAATTAAATGTATTTGCTTTGTTCTGCAGATGTTAAACACAATTCCCACAAAATTTGAAAGGTGGAGTTAATTCTGACTTAGACAAATCTAATGAGCATCTGTTTTGATTTTTCGAGCCATTGATCTGATTTTCTTTTAACTTGATACTGGTTGGTTTATACAAGTCCATGTGATAATTGCAAATAGCCAAAGGTGAAATTATTCCAGAATCCTCAAAACATTTTTTTCCTTAAAATGTCAAATGACTCTCTAAAGAAATCTAACAATTTTATATGAGTGCAGTAAGAGATGCCCACACACATTTACATCTTCCTTCTATAGATGTTCACAAACAAAGAAGTAAATAAAAACTGAGACACTGAGGATTGCTTTGGGGGAGAAAGTTCTCCAACAAGAACATATGAAAACTCCATGTTATGGGCTGAATCGTGTCCCCCACAAAATCACATGGGGAGACCCTAAATCCCAGTGCCTCATGAGGTGATTAGCATTTGGAGATGGGACCTGAAAGAAGTAAGTGAAGTAAGTGATAATGAGATCACTAGGGTGAGCCCTAACCCAAGGTGACCTATGACCTTCTGAGAAGAGGATGCTTGGATACAGACATGTACAGAGGGGAGACCTTGAGAAGATGTGGGCAGAAGGCCACTGTCTGCAAACCAGAGGGGGAACTGGGGAGAAACCAATCCTGTCAACAACTAATCTCGGGCTTCCAGCCTCCAGCACTGTAAGAAAATAAATTTCTGTTGCTTAAGTAACCCAGTCTGTGGTACTGTTTTATGGCCATCCTAGCAGACAAATATATGCCATAACTTAAAAACACACACACACACACATATACATATATATACACATATACATATATATACATATACATATATATACACATATACATATATGTGTCTAGAGGTGTAAAATATAACTTAGGCTAAGTGAGGGAATAGATATTTTATGCTATGTTGACAGATCATGGGTTTTCAAATTAGGTTAAATGGTGATGTTTGGGCATTCAGTAAATATTTGATTTTAATTTCACTTTGTATTTTGAATCTTTTAAAACTATAATAAAATATTCAAATACATTAGGTACTGAATTGTACCTACTTAAGGCCTTCATGCCATTAACTTACATAAC
>NW_004567137.1:2351886-2357860 GCF_000260355.1 Condylura cristata
CCATTAAGTAAGAACTTGTGAACTGTTTAAAAAAGACATATTCTCATAAGAAAATTTATAAAAGCAGTAGAAGAACATTCCCATCTTCTCGCCCCATAATTATATGAGGGATTTCTCTGTAGTTTCTTATATGGTTATTTTTACACTAGTAGAACATTGAGATATGCATAAATGGGAAATGAAAACTAGAAACTCTATAATCTCTCAGACTAAAGTTGAAGAAGCAGTAGGAAGAAGCATTCCCATCTTCTTGTCCCATAATTATATGAGGGATTTCTCTGTTGTTTATATGGTTATTTTTACACTGGTAGAACATTGAGATATGCATAAATGGGAAATGAAAAATAGAAACGCTATAATTTCTGAGAGTCAAGTTGATATAGAATATGCCTATTGTAAAACATTCTAAAAATGCTGACAATAATTTGAAAGGTGAAAAGAAGAGTCACTCAGAATCCACACACACACACACAACACACACACATATACACACAATGCAATCCTGCATATATCTGCTTGCATAAAAATGACTCCAGGCCCTCCCTGGTGGTGCAGCGGGCTAAAACACAGCACTAAGAAGCTAAAGCCACTTCCGTATGAGTTTGATCCCTGCCTGCCCCGCAGGTGATCCACATGGCCTGGCAGACCCCTCCTGACCCACCTGCTGCTCCCCTCAGCAGTGTCTTCGTCGTCGATCTGCCTGTTCTGCTCCCCACTGTGTCTCTGGTGGATCTTCTCACCTCCCTTGCACCTCCGGCCTGTACCCCAGTTCTGTATGAACAAATAAATAAATCTTAAAAAAAAAATGAGTCCATAACTTTTGTAGGGCCTGAGGACAGGTGTATGCAGTCAAGGCAGTATCAGGTAAGGCTCTGTCTGCCATTCAGCAGTTGTTCTTGTCTCATCTGGATGAAGAGAAGGACCTACCATGGCCTCTTGGGCAATGGGGCTATCATGTGAGGGGCAGTTCCCACATAAACTAAGCTTTCTATATGACTCATGGATGCATCATAACAAAAAGATGTAAAGTGAGATTAGCTGTTACATTTTGAAACAAACATGTTCAGTTCATCCTTTTTTTACCAACAGCCGCAGCAGTTTAATTCAAGAAAATTCTCAGTCTGTAGTAAGAACAGCTTTAAGAAATGCTTTGCATCTCAGAATCTCACCCATACAGACAATAACTGGGCACTGATGTAAATTTTCAGGGAACATCTAGAAGCTTCTATTTCAGTGGGGGAGGAGGGTGGTTAACATACAATCCCATGACTGTCTTTCACTGACTTTTTAGACAGGAAATTAGAAATGCAAACTTATAAAACAGTTGTGCACTAATCAAACACTGGCATCATCCTCCATTTCAACATAAGATTTCATTTGAAAAAATATGTGAAAACCATTGACCTGAAGGAACAGGTGAAAGCACTGCGTCATCAATGTGGAGGAGAAAAAGTTAAAAGGAGACATTCAGCCTGCTTCATATTTCTGAAAGAGAAGTAGTCCATGCCAGCCCCTCAGAAAGCAGAGCAACGTGGACTGCAATGATGCTGATGGATGGCACTCAGCGCCATGCAATCGATGACTTCTCAAAGGAAAGGGTTACCCGAAACTCTCAAGAACACCAGCAGGGAAAATATGTGGGCAAGGGCTGAGTAATGAGTGGAATTCTGTGCAAGAAAGTGCTCTGGAGGGCCCTCCCTGGTGGCACAGCAGGTTAAAGCACAGCACTAAGAAGCTAAAGCCACTTCAGCATGAGTTCAATCCCGCCTTCTCCGGAGGTGACCCACACGGGGCAGCAGACCTCTCCTGACCTGCCCACTGCTCCCCTCAGCAGTGTACTTCATCAGTCAGCCTGTTCTGCTCCTCACTCTGTCTCTGGTGAATCTTCTCACCGCCCCTGTACTTCTGGTCTGTACCCCAGCTCTGTATGTATAAATAAATAAATCTTAAAAAAAAAAAAAAAAAGAAAGTAAGAAAGTGCTCTGGAGAGGACAGGTGGTCTCTGACACAGACCTCCCTTTTCAGGGAAGAACAGGGTTTCAAAAGACAGCTAGCATGTGGCCCAACTCTTTTAGGGATTTGGGAGAAATCCCTTGAATTTTCTGCACACTTAATCACTTAAACTGGAGATTAGAGTCACGGAGAGCCAGAATGTGCTTTCTGGTATGGCGGCGCTCCACAACACAGAACAACTTTAGAAAAGCTCCCTCCTTAGGTGGGGGATAAAGTGATGCTGGAAAACATTAAGCTTTGAGAATTTGGGGTTTGTCAGGTAGGAAAAATAAGAGCAGGGATTCAAGAAATTACAAGCTGAAAAAGGAAAATAGTAATTTGGAGTTGACTTACATAAGAACATGTTACATGTTCAGGTTTATGCCACTAGAAGGGAAGTCTTGTCAATGAGAACCCCCCCTCCCCCCAACATTAATGGCGTAGCCAAGCGCTTGTTTGGGAAAATGTTGAGGCACACCCACTGCAGACAGCGACTTCCCACTGCACTCATCCCAGAGTGCAGTGTCACTTACTGGTTAGCAGAGCAACTTCTGAAGGTCAGGGCCTGGCTATACCTAGGGTAACAGCAACTTCTGCAGGTTTGTGAAAGGCTGTTGTGAGTTTTCAAAGTCTCAACCCCCCTGGGGTATAGGGGTTAAGGCTCTGCACTTTCACCACCATGGCTGAGTTCCACCCCCCCTCACTATCCCCCCACCTCACCTCCCACCCCCCACCAGGGAGCTGACCCAGATGGCAGAGCAGGCTATTCCTCTCAGCAGTGTGTTTCAGTAGATCCACCCGTTCTGCTCCCCACTCTCTGGTGAATCCTTTCACCCCATGCATCTCTAGCGTACACCCCAGTTCTCCTATGCAAATATAAATTTAATTTTTTTTAAATATGACTTTAAAAAATAAGAAGAAAGCCACATTTCCTGTGCACCCCTTCAGATCTGGGCAGAGACATTTGATTAACCAGCCCTATACTTTTCCAGTTGGGAAAACGTGCATAAGGTATTAGATTTTGTGGAGACAATACAAGTAATTGAGTAGTCTCATGAGGCTAAATATAAAACATTGTTCAGAATAGGATCTACATCTGGTAACTCAATAAACTTTTTTCATGACCTGTGATCAGCAATGTGACTGGCCTTAAGTAACATATCAGTTCTAGGCCTGTGCTTATTTGCAACTGTTTGCAACAAGTCCCTCCTTGTTTCTATCCATGTCCTATCATGAGCTGAATCACTAGCTAAGTGAAGTCTTCGAACGAATCCATGAATCTGTCATTTAAATATTTATATTTATATATTAACCTATGTATCTATCATTCAAATCCACATATCTAAATCCATGTATAAATGGCACCTGTCTTGTTCACATCCACAGCTCCAAGAACTACACGCCCCAGGAACTGCACAGATTTGCTCTCTGCAGAAGGCACATTGGGTGTTGGAATCACCTGACAAAGTGCTCACAGTGTTGGAAAAAAGAAATCAGAGACAGAAGAGATTATTTGGCCGGTGATCAGAGTGATGATGTCAACCTTTGCAAATGCTGACAGCATGAGACATTCGGGAAAAGATAAGTACAGTGCTCATTTGTTCTCATTCCTATCACCTTCTGGTGTTCAACAGCAGAAAAATATAGGGTACAAATCCTTACCGGGCAAGAACTCACCTTCACAACCTGAAAAGTACACTGTTCATCTTTGAAGTGGTGAGACCCACCTCACCATCATCAGTGTCTCCTTGCAGCAAAAGAAGGGATTGGGGTGGGGGGAGAACTTGGTGATTCAGAGTTAAGAGAGTTAGTAACAACCACTGAAATAAATAAACCAGCTTAGCAACAGCTGATAAGGAACCAAGTGTGTATGGACAGGAACAGATAAAGTTACTTGGGAGAAGCTTCTACATTATAAGCAATTGGTGTGTCTAAGAAGGGCAGAGGTACCATCCCCCCAAACATATCCTTCCAACTGCCAAGCCTTCTAGGTACAGGAAGTTTGAAACTTACTCAGCATTTAAATTATTTTTACTTGCGATTACCCTGGGGTAACCGACACATGGATTTTGTTCATTCATAGAATAGGTAGGTCTATTCACCTTAAGGGTTATGTTGGCAAAATAAAGCCTTAGTCAACTGGAGCCTACCTTATGACTACAATCTTTAATTAGCATTTTTCCTTTCATTTAGCTTCTAAGAGAAATGAAGTGAATCACAAGAAAGTTATTTGATGCAAGGGATTTATCTTTTTAACCAACCAGTTCCCAGGTACAACCAGGTATTAGTGAAGACTTTTTTTCCTGGCTCATCTTTTATACTTACACTCAAATAAAAAGCATAAATGTTAGCTCAGATCAGTGACCCTGAAACACAGGCTGGTGGAAGATAGACTCATTTTTGCTAAAAGGTTCGTCTTCAATCTAGTTGTCTTCAATAAAGGCATCAGCCTTTTGGATTTGGAGGGAAACTTTAACATGGAGTCTACTTCTCATCCAGTCACCTCTTTACTAGCAAGGGCGTCCAGGTTGGGCAAACAAATCTTTTCCCTACCATTTAGGTCCTCTTACCAGAGTAACATTCAAGTAATTTTAATAGCAGAATCTTTTTAAAAAACCTAACCTTACAGAAAGTTCTGATATTTGGAAATAAAGACCAGTCATGTGCTTGACTAGGACAGTTGAGGATTTGAGGAGGAAGGACATTCAGATAAAACTGGGACAGAGGTTATAAAAGGACTAATGCTCTGTTTTGCCACTGTACATGTACTTTGTCCAAATGTCTATAGAAAATAAAGTGTGAAGGTAGTAGAAGAAAATGCTGTCACTGCTGGTGTATTATATACTGATTTGTCACATTTTTGTTTGCATGCTATTTTTAATAATCAAAAATATAATTTCACATTTTATTCAAATTGTTTATTTACAGAGTTGGGGTCCAGAAAATACAAAAGTAACCAGTAGCACTAGTTTAGAACACCATATAGATTTAGGGTATATAGTGTCTCAGCAACTGTCCAACAGCAAATATCCAGCCACCAGTTACCATCAACCAACCAGTTCCCTATACTTATTACCTATCTCAAAATTTTCCCCTCGGTAATCATTCCACTGCTAGAGTCTAAGGATTTGCTTTTGTTTGGTTTTGTCTGTTGTTTTGCTTTATTTTCCCTTCCATATTCTACACATGAATACAATTATTATTCTTCCTCTTTCTGACTTATTTTGTTCACCATCATCCCCCCCCCCAATTCCATCCATTTTGTTGCAAATGGCAAGGATTCGCCTTTTTGATGGCTAGGAGTATTTTATTGTGAATACACTACATTTTCTTTATCCATTCATCTGTCATTGGCACCTGGGACATTTCACTCTGGAAAATTTACTGTGTTGGGCCCTCCCTGGTGCACTGCACTGAGAAGCTAAGCCAAGCTGTGGCCACTTCAATGAAAGTTCGATCCCCAACTCAGAGGTGACACACATGGTGCAGCAGACCTCCCCTGTCTCGCCTGCTGCTCCCCTCAGCAGTGGATCTGCCTGTTCTGCTCCCCAATTTGTCTCTGGTGAGTCCATTCACCGCACCTGCACCTCTGGCCTGTACCCCCATTTCTGTGTGCATAAATACATAGTCTTTTTAAAAATCTGTATAAAAAAGAAGAAAAAGCTTATTAAAAAGAAGAAGAAGAATTCATTGTATGCCAGGCTCCACATATCAACTCATTTAACTGTCACAACAACCAGATGAGACAGATTATTTCCCCTTTTTACCAAAACTCAAGTGCTAGGTCAAGTGATTTTTCTGCGGTCCCCTAACTATCATGTGCTCATCAGATTCAAACTCAGACAATGATTCCAGAGTTGGATTTCTATCCACCGAGCTTTACCAATCACCTCCATTTAAAAATCTTGCTCCACAGCCCTCCCTGGTGGCGCAGCGGGTTAAAGCACTGAACTAAGGAGCTTAAGGCACTTCCGCATGAGTT
>NW_004567137.1:2357960-2363124 GCF_000260355.1 Condylura cristata
CGCCTGCTCCTCCCCTCAGCTGTGTACTTCGTCCATCTGCCTGTTCTGCAACCTACTCTGTCCCTGGTGAGTCCTCTCACCCTCCGCATCTTTGGCCTGTACTCCACTTCTGTATGAATAAATAAATCTTTAAAAAAAAAAAATCCTGCTCCACTCTACTTTATAGGTACAGGGAACTTGTCCCTCAAAATGTCAGGGACATAACCATGGCCACACAATTTGTAAAGTGTTGAAGGTCTGGAACTTGCCTCCCTAATGCTCCCCACAGAGTTTTCTCCTCCACACTCTAGCTCCTCTCCAAGCACAAGTAAATGGGAACATGGTACGTGGACACTAACTGTCACTTCACTGCCCATCCCATACCACCAGTCTGGAAAGACTTGATCAACTGGTGAAGGATCATTTTCTGATGATTTGTTTTGTGGAACATATAGCAACACACCCGAAGAGCCTCCATAGGCAGATAGAGAGGCAATGACTAGGCCAAAGTTCCCTTATAAAGAATAAAGCAAGACCCACCCCTGTACTGATTATCTCTGTTATAAAGGATCCTTGCATCTGTTTACAATTACATGAATATTGCCTGTTTTGTTCCTGGCAGGACTCTTTAAAACATCATAAGCAAGCCGCAACAGCCCCAAGCCCCATTCCTCTCTGTGCTTTAAACCACTCCCATAACTTAGCTAGAGCTAGCCCTCTTTTCATCCATGCAGAACTAAGCAACTGCCAGCTTGGCGCATCCCACTGGACTACCTGTCGGCCATACTCACAGAAGCAGACTCATGGAAAAATCACAGCCACTGCAACATGTGCACACCATGACTGACTTCCGTGATGTGTTCTAGAATTCGATTGCAGAATGGTTACTTCAATTACTAATATTTTCCAAAGCAACATGATACATGATGGTGAGATTCTCAAACTATCTCCTCTCTCTATTATAGTATTTGACTACCACATAGCAGAAATATTGTATATTTACGATCAGAAAAAGAAAATAGTATTACAGAAGACATTGCCTTCAAAAGATCAGATGTCTATTTAAACCTATACCTCAGAAATAAACTTTAAAAATAAATACACATAGTAATTTCTGGAATGTGTTAGGGTTTGTGATTAAAATACTGACACCCTAACTAAGCAATTGGTCTTTGTTCTCTCTGACACTAACGCAGAAAAGCAGATCCAACGAGAGAAGACAAGATGGCAGGGGCAACAGGATCCCAGAAGGGAAACTGGGGTTGCTTGGGTGATTCCATAGGCGGGAGAGCCTTATTTCTTCCTTTCACATTTTACTCCAAAACAGAGGTTATTCTAGACTTTCTTTCAACAATCAATGGCTATCATTTACTACCTCACACTGTTTTCTTCACTTGTGCTTGTATGACTTATGTTTATTGAAATGACATTAGTTCACAACACTGTATAGGATTGAGGGGTCACACCTTGTCAGATCTAGATTACCACATTATACCCACCATCAAAGCCCCCATAATCTTCAACACAATCCATTGGGACCTCTCCCCCTTTGCTCCCACCCACTCCTCCCCCTCTAGAAGACTCAGTTTTATAGTCAGATTTCTAGCATTTGTTTGTTTTGTTGTTCTTTCATGTGAGTGAAATCACCTGGCATTTGTCTTCCTCCTTCTAAGTTATTTCATTCAGTATTATCCCCTCTGGTTCCATCCATGTTGCACAAATGGCAGGAGTATATCCTCTTTATAGCTGAGTAGTATTCTACTGTGTGTATATACCACATCGTCATTATGGTCTCATCTGTCTTTGGGCATTTACATAGTTTACATTCCTGACTAGTGTTAACTAGTGTGGCAATGAACACAGGAGTGCCCATGTCCCTCTGCGTTAGCTGGCTGCTTTCGTTAGCAGTGTCCTCCTTGGCTATGTCTTGAGTCCCTACAGACTTGCAGTGGGGTCACTTGCTGGTCACAGGTTATTAGGCAGGGCCAGGTGGTTTCACATGGACTCATAGGTGGCTGGTGTTCCTGCTCAGGGTCCTGGCCCAGGGCAAGAAAGTGTGGCTCCTACTGGGCCTGGATCTTGGTGACAGAGCCACCTGCAGGACCCCCTGGCCTGGCCTCACCCCTTAGACAGTGGGTAGACACTTTAGAGTAGCAGGGTACCAAAAAGTCCGGACTGGATGAAACACAACTATCCCTGCTCCACAGAAAAAAAAAAAAACATGAGAGAAGGTATGCTGTAGTCATTAATTTCACTGGTAGGAAGGAACAAATTCTAACATCCATGATCTGGAACCCAGACCACATGCCGACTCAACGGTTCAGTGACACAAACTTTCTGCTAAAGGAGATATCTCTAGGAATCCCCTCCTCGTCTTCGATGGCAGGCCAGGGGCCTCTCAGGCCTTTGTGCTGATCCTAACCAGCACACTGTCAAGCCAGGAATCCCAGCCCGCCGCCCCGCCCACCAGACACTAGTGAGTCTGTAGAGAGCCTGTAGTAGGAACCACAAAGATCTGCACTTGGGTTTGGGCTTGGGGAACTCTGTGACCTGGGGCTAGTTGCTTCACTTACCTAAGTCTCAGTCACTTATCTGTAAAATGAAGGTAATGCAATTACTTACCTTACAGGTTTAAGGTTACTAACACATTATTTTCATTCTTATTTATCCCTGCCTTTTCACTGGCATATCACTAGCTGTTTTCCAGGCTGTCTGCAGGAGAGACAATACAAGCTCTATTAATTAATGGAGGCAATAAGTATCTTCAGTGAAGGAGTGCAGGTCTCCACAGGCAACCAGGGCCAAGAGCTAAGCTGCCCTTGAGGTTTTCCCAGAGCTTAGTGCTCCCTGTGATTGTAAGGTTTCGAAGTGGTCTCACCTACTGCAAGTGTGAAATGCTGTCTCCCAGACACTATCTGCTGCACAGATCAGTCAGGGGCCAGTTTGTTGTGGCTATTGGTGTTATAGCTTCCACCAGGCCTGACTTTCAGAAATATCTTTTGTGTGAAGCTGCTCCAGAAGCAGAAAGAGCTCCCGAGAATGCCACCCCACAGGCAGGCTGACTCTTACACACAGGAACAGTGGAGACATGCTTGGATTGTCATGGGGCTGGAGAGAAGTAACAAGACAACTCTAACCACCATGTCCCATTCAGCTCCTGTGGGAGGCTGCACCAGGGCAAGGCACATACAGGCTGCAATAGCTCTTTGGTTTGTTTTCATTTTAGTTCTTAACATTACATGTCAATTTAATGTGTCTTTAGTTTTTCTTTTCTTTCTTTCTTTTTTTTAAAGAAAGCTTGCAGTCTGGCATTTCCTAAGCTTCCAGTGTTCTTGGTTGAGAATGGACATGTGAACAGCCAGCTCGAGCCACACCACACTATCACCTCCTTCCCTCTGGTCTTATCAAAGCTTTTTAAGCTTCTAGAATGGTTCTATTTCTCAATCCAACCCTTGATGTGCAAGAAATATGTTACTTTTCACTTTTCTTCTATAATGACTTCATTTCTACTTGATGTTCCTAATTAGTGAGTGTTATGGAATGTGGCAGGGACAGCTAAGAGTTTGCACCCTACTGAGCTGTTGTGAGGTCTTGGAGCTACTGGGTCTTCATGAACTCTGCTTCTGCTGTGGAATCTGTGGACGCATCAGCCAGATTCCCCAGCTCAGCCCCAAGATAGCCCAGATCTTGGCTCTTGTCCACCTCAGGGCCAACACAAGGCTTTTCTGCTAGAAAAGGGGATGGGGACCTCTGGGCTATGGTCCATCTCTACTCAGCCATTCCCTTTCTCCAGCAATATGTCCTAGGAACACACCCTACAGGTCCTCTCCTCACCCAGGTATGCCAAGCCCTGCCACAAGGACTAAAGCCTCACTGTCCTTGTCTCCCCTCTCCCTGGGGAATCCAGGTGAGAAAATCCTGACATTCATCCAGTTTGGATCACTTCACAGTCCCTTTCTTTCCCCTAAGGCTATGGGATGTTGAAACAGGAAAAAATTCTTTCCTTTTTTGTCTTCTTGGTGCTCTGCCACTTGCCATGGTGAAGAAAATGCCTAGTTATTGGGGGAAGGGAGGAGGTGCACTTGGGGGTAGAGGGGAGCAGAGAAGGGGAAAGTATGGATGGGGATTGGACATAGCCAATATTTGAAAAATGATCTCACCTCCTTTCACAGGATGTTGAGATTTACAGATGCTGTGCTCAAGGACTATGTCCTAATTCACACTCTTGCTCTTCATCCAGAAGATCTTGAGCCCAAGCCTACTCACCACACCCAGGCCTCATACCCTGTTCCCAGCCAAAGTGGTCTCTTCTTCATCTCCCATTAATCTTATCCTTTCTCACCTCTACACTTTTCTTCCTGTAGTTCTCAACCTGTGGAAGGTCCCCTCACCCCCACCAAGAAGGTGAGCTTGTATAAATCCTCCCATAACAGCCTCTCCATGAAGCCCTTCTGATCACATCAGGTAGTGTGACCTTCCCTCTCCACATCCAGGGATTTTGTCCCTCCAGTAAAGCTCTAGGCCTAGGCTATTTGTGTTTAGATCACACCACACCTACAAGTTCTTTCTACTTAGACACTACAACAAGTTAGACACTACAACAAGTTCTACTTAGACACTACAACAAGTTCTTTCTACTTAGACACTCTACTGCTTTTTCTTTAAAATAATAAACCAATGTGTAAACAAATGAGTGGATTGATGGGCAGGTGGATGGGTGGGTGGATGGGTGAAGGATGGCGGATGGCAGATGGATGGCAGGATGGATGGATGGACAGACAGGTGGGTGCATATGTGAATGGATGGGTAGACTGGTACTTGAATAGTTAGGAGAGTGGGTGGATGGATGGATGGAGCTGTATGCTCCATGATCCCAAATGAAAGGAAGTGTCAACAGCTTCACATTCTACTCGTGGGAGTGGCAAAGAAAAGTGCTCTGTAATTGTAAGCTGAGGAGGCAGTAAGTTGACTAGTTAGCAGAATGATATCTGGAGCAGAAAAGAAGAGCACCCAATTATGGACAGTTAAAAAAGTTTGCACCCAAAGATAAATAGATGGGACTATATCAAGTTAAAGAGCTTCTGTACAGCAAAAGAGACATCACTAAAAACAAACAGAAAGATCACTAATTGGGAAAACATTTTCTCACACAAAAGTAGCGATAAAGGACTGATCACAAAAATAT
>NW_004567137.1:2364081-2423855 GCF_000260355.1 Condylura cristata
GATGGGAAACCCGTGGGGATTACAATTGAGATGAAAAAAAAATGTGAAAAATGATGTAAAAATAAACTTTTTAATAAAAAAAGATTTAAAAATAAATAAATAAATAAATGGATGTATAATAACTGTAATAAATGGGTGGATCTTGAAAAAAAAAAAAGTTTGCACCCTAAATAGGTGATCCTTCAAGTAATGAGTTTTAATAGGTCTACTCCTTATATTCTGAATTCTCTGCTCATACAGATATAGAAATATAGGGTGTGATTATGAACTGCTGTGAAGCAATCACATAGAAAGATCACTTTGAGAAAAGTATTACAAAAATATTACATTTGTTTTCAGTAATTGGGGATCTAATGCAAACCTTTTCTCTGCCAAAAATTGTGAAAAAAAATAAATCCCTCAATTCTTCCTATCAATAGGTAAAGACTTAACGACTTAAAGATAAAGAGGGACAGCCCTCATGACATTTAGGCATTAACTTAGAAGAAGAGCCTCAAAAGAACCTGGGGGGAAGTAAAATCTGTGAGTCTGCAGAGGAACACACACATATTTTCTAATTGACCAGCACAGGGGTTTTGTGGTTACCCTGGAAGAAGATTAAAATAAAGATGCTATAGCATCTTTCTATCAGTATCTCTCCATGTTTGTGACATCACATAAAGCAAGTTTCAGTCTCAAGAGACTTCTCTCTCTTTTTTTTTTTTAAAGATTTATTTATTTATTCATACAGAACTGGAGTACAGGCCAGAGATGCAGAGGATGAGAGGATTCACCAGAGACAGAGTGGGGCACAGAACAGACAGATCGATGAAGTACACTGCTAAGGGGAGCAGTGGGCAGGTCAGGAGAGGTCTGTCACGCCATGTGGTCACCTCCCATGTGGTCACCTCCGGGGCAGGCGGGGATTGAACTCATGCGGAAGTGGCTTAAGCTTCTTTGTGCAGTGCTTTAACCCGCTGCGCCACCAGGGAGGGCCCGCAAGAGACTTTTCTTAACCGGTGAATTACACTTTGATTTCTCTTTAAGTGCAGCAATAGTTAATGATTTTTAAAAGGATCACAAAGCTCATACTCTTCTTCCCAAAATCCAAATGAGGAAGTAACTGTAACAGTAAAAAGTTTTAGGCAAATATTGACCTGTGCAAATCCTCCCATTTTTTCTAGCCCTGTTCCATGCATGCTGGCTATTATCCTGTCCCTCTTGCTCCAAAGCATTGGGACAGGCCACTGCCACCTTTCATGAGGGTCATGCTTTAAGAATGCTATTCCCCTAAGGAGAAGCAAAAGAACAGAAAAGATGTGGGCATCTGATAACTAAGAATTGCTCACACTTTCCAGAATTAAGAAATGTTCCTAGCCATAGGGGCCAGACATTGGAAACATCAAAACACAAAAATAAGTGAGATCTGGCCCTCCTTGTGCTGGGTGGCATCTGAGGAACCCCAGGGAGCTCCTCCTCCTGGTATTCACTTTGCTCACCTCCAGGAGACACTGGAGTGGCTCACCTGTAGTAAACAGGATTCCTCCAAAAGAAAGTTACCTCCAAGATCAAATTGCCAGAAACTATAGCTTTTGTCATGGATGGCCTGGGAGGGATGCTCACCACCATATTATCCCAGCTCTGTTCAACTGTGCACGTGTCTCTGGTTCACAGCAGCCAGGACCAACAGTCACCAAGTAGCTTGGATTTGTCACCCTTCCCTGGTTGAGATTTAAAATGACTATAACTCCAGTTTGTGAGAAACCCTGATCACAGACACCCAGAAATGCTGCACCCAGGTGCACAATGCACAGAACCTGAAATAACAAGCATTTTTTATTTTTTTATTTATGTATAATTTTTACATCACTGTTCATTTTTTTTTACAATATTTGCTTTCTTTTCTCAGGTGTAGTCCCTGAAGAATTTCTACCACCAGTTCACTTGTGCGCCATCACACAGTCACCTTGTGCTCCTCCTGCCACATCTTAGCCCCTCTGTCTCCTCCTCCCCTGCAGAATGTCGCTGATTTACAGTTGTCTGTTTATTTTTGTTTTGCCGCATTGTAAGTTTTTAAAATTATTATTACTATTCCCTGACCCTGTATTTGGTTCCCCTTATTCCTCCTATAAGTAAAACCACCAATATTTTTTTTCCTCCTGACTTATTTCACTGAGAAGGTTGCTGTGAATGGCATTAGTGTATCCTTTTTGATTGCTGAATAGTATTCCCTTGTGTATACGTACCACATCTCTTTTGATACAGTTATCTATTTGGGGCATTTGGGTTATTGCATTTGTTATTTTAAGTCACCAAGTGTTGAGGGATCCTTACGAAGGAATAGATAACATTGCTTGGGGTCGGGTGGTGGGGAGTGGAGGTAGTTCTATAAACAAAGGTAACTAGTATTACCTCGTCCCAACTGTGTATTAGAAAAGAGTTTAAGTGTTCAACATGTATCATCTCACCTGTGACCATACTGGTGAGAAAACCAAGGCATACTGAACTTGCATAAGGTTATGTTATAGCAAACAGAGGAACTGAGACTCAAGGCCATGTCCGACTTCACAGTTGTTGCCCCAAAACGAATGGTTAATACTGCCATCCAAGCACAGACAGCAAAAAAAAAAAAAAAGTGCATGAAAACTCCACAGGGGATCCATGGAAAGCAAGCAATGATGTGTGGAGGTTTGATAATTTTTATGTTATGTTACAAGGATAGGAACATGCTCAGATCTCTAAAAACTGAAAGTCATTATAGGCAGAAAGACTAATGTGCAAGGATATAGGGGAAGGAAAAGCACTTCAATGTTGAGAATTTCTGTTATAAAGTTCAAAACTGTGAGACTTGAGGCTAGAAGAATCAAGGTCAGATTGCAGAAGAATTCTCTCCCATTTTCTCTTTTCCTATATTATTCATCTCTTTAATACAAATAGTTAGAAGCCACTTTAAAATTACATAAAATAGAATCTAAGCCTACCATAGACAATAGAAGTTAGACCTTCCCATTTCCCAGAATTTTGAAGTTTTGACACGCCCACTCTTACAGAGGGAGTTCTAAGAAATATTTACCTTTTTATATAATGCTCTGTAAGTAAATACACAATGAAGAAAGCTAAGTGATTAATTCTGTAAATATTATCTCAGTCTTTATGATTTCAATGCTCTTACATCAAGTATATGGTTTCATCTTTCAATCTTACCCCACTCAGCTATGGCTCTTGGTAGCTTACTTAGTTAATCTGGGATTTTAGGTTATGAAGAGAAAATGTCAGCATTGCAGTCTGTGTCTTAAGACCACAGTTTTTATTGTAGAGAAATGTATATAAAGGTTCATTGGGTATTCCTGGATCCAACATCAAATTTCTATAGACTAAAAAAGGTCTGAGATGATTAAGATAATTGTATATAATTTTGCAAAACAAAAATAATCAGAATGCTAATATTTAACAGAACAATACCTTGCCCAACTTTAAAACATAAAGAAATAATAGCAAAAGTAAAAAATTTCTTAAGAGGTAAGATTCTTTCACTATAAATCAAAAATCAGACAGCAACATGATGGGGTAGTTATTTCCACTCAGTAGAACAGTGGGTTAATAGGTATAAAGAATTGCTAGCCCCAGTAAGAATTTCAATATGCCAGTCAAAGGTAGCAGCTATTCCTAAAACACCTACTCTATTCTAATGCGTTCTTTATTCTTTCATGCAATTTAGTCAGTATACGCTCACCAGGCCCAGTATACTGGTATTCCCATTTTGTTACTTAGAATGCTGCCATTGAACAAGATGAAGTCATTTTCCTAAACTTACATCATCATTAAGTGATAGAGCCATCTTATGAATGAGATTCCAAATTCTTTTCTTCTGCCATATCCTGCCCCTTAAGCAAAAACATGAAGACCAAGAGCAGAATCTGCAAAGATATATACTGTTCCCAAAAATAACCCAAAGAAGCTAGAGTAACTTCAGGTAAATTTTAATCATTTTGATTTTTAAATATTTAGTTACACAAATGTAGGAGAGAAGAACCCTTTAACAGCACAACATTATTATTTGATAAAAGCTAACGGGGAAAAAACTTCCCAAGCACTGTCATTAATTGTCAGGGATTCCCTTACTATCACACTCCCTGGCAGCCTTTCCTAGTTATCCTCATGGAGGGTTCCACATCCCTCCTATACATACTTGGCACACAGCAGTGACTGATATGCACAAACAAATTCCCAATAAATATTAACTGACAGAATGAAGAAGTAATTCATCAGAAGCGGAGGTGGGAGAGTTGCACAACTGGCTTCCTACACAGGTTTCTGGGTCTGCAGATCCAATCAACTGTGACAGGAAAATCTAGACTAGTTAGGCCTACATTGGTCGCATCTGCACTGAACACATACAGACATTTTTCTTGTCATTATTCCCTAAACAATACAGTGGAACAACTATTTGTGTGACACTTACACTGTATTAAGAATTAGGAGTAGGCCCTCCCTGATGGCGCAATGAATTAAAGCACAGCACGATGAAGCTATCCACAGCCACTGCAGTATGAGTTTGATTCCTACTGAGGGAGGTGACCCACATGATGCCAGAGACCTCTCCTGACCCACCCGCTGCTCCCCTCAACAGTGTATTTCAGTAGTCCCACCTATTCTGTTCCACACTCTGTCTCTGGTGAATCCTCTCACCCACCATGCCTCTGACCTGTGCCCCAATTCTTGTATGCATGAATACATAAATCTTTTTAAAAATTGGGAGTAATCATGGGGTGATTTAAGGTCTAGCAAAGGATGTGCTTGGCTTATATGCAAACACCACATAATTTTCTATAAGGAACTTACATAACATCCATGGAATTCAGTATCTGTGGCGACCTGGAGCCAGTCCCCTGAGGTATGACTGTACATATGTGTGCAGACAGTGCATCATTGGTTACAAGGGTAAAACAGTGAACACTAGGTCAACAAAATGGAATTGGAGCCAAGGACCTTAGGGCAACATAATTAACTCTTTCACAGATGAGTCTAAAGCAGTTGCCAGTGAAGCCTGAAAAATATTTCTTATGGGGCAGAAAAAAGCCCAGTATAATTACCTTCACATTAAAATGCATTTGCAGCATGACAAAAACTAGAAGTCTGTACGTTTAAAAGGAAAACTGAATAGTTTTATGAGAGTGGTAATCTTTCATCAATTCTTAGACTTTAGTACAGTGATTAAGCTGCTTAGCTTTGTCTCAAAAAAATGAGCTAAACTGCACATAAGATTATTTGGAGGACAAGAATAATTGTTTCAAGTTCATCAGACTTCCAGATATCACCATGAGTAAGTTTCAAGCTGAAGTTCTTTACCCACAACTCTCTATTGTACTTATTTCTCCTCACCTCTAGCACCATTAACACTTTGCTCCTACCTTTTATTCTTCTATTAATGTTTTCAAGGTTATTATATCTGCTGACATTAAATCCTTTTTGGAAGTAGAGGATTATAAATAAATAACAATAAAGATAACCATAGAATAAGTTAGTCATATGTAATACTAAGACATTACACAGACTTAAGTGGATGCCATTAGCTGTCTACAAAACCATCCAAATGCTAAATAAAGCTAACTCTCTGCTCTTTCTGCCTCCCCTCCACACCCACCCCCAGGAGAGCTAACACTCTTCCACCAAACACTATCGCATGACTTAGCCATGATGCGTTTTTATTTTAAACTTGTAACAGCAGCAATGGCTGGCACAGGATGTACTGGGAGCCCCGCTGGCTAGCAGGATTTCACCCCATCCCCTTCCAGGCACCACCCCCTTCCTCCCACACAAGCTCCTTTTCTCTCAGGAAATGACCTCTACTGTAATCCTCCTTGCTCCATTTTAATGCTCTGTATTTTTAGCTATTTTGTCATTCACTGAAAGCAACACTCACATAAGTCTGTAGTTCATTTTATAAGCTATCCAATTCACAGAACCACGTTGCTCATTTCAACCCAGTTCTTACATGTAATAGTAGAACACATGTATAGCGTTCTCTTTCCAGGCTTAGAACACCTTTCCCCACATAATTTCTTGAAATGAAAAGCCAGCTGAATACAATCAGTCTAAAACATACAGAAGGATATCAGTTCGGGTAGGATATTAAAAGACTGTTTATGTGAATGGACTAAAACTGAGTCCATGACCACAGGCCCCTTCGATTGTTATCATCCCTGTCTTCCACTTCCCCTCATTCTACCACCGCTGGTGTGAATTGCTATTGAACAGAAAATTGAAAAAATCAATAGTATGTTATGCTGTTTCATATCAAAGGAGGAATTGGAAAAGTGAACCCAAGAAATATTTATCTAATTCAACTCTGTCCTCCTGTGTAATTTGAAGATCTTTCGGGGCTTTGAAAGATTAAATATTATTTTCAGTGTGCAAAGGAAATAACTTACTTGATACCTGGCAATTAAGCCTTTGCAAACTCACAAGTTGACAGGTTTTATTTGATTTATACCAAACAGAGTCAAAGTTGAAAAGAGTTGAAAGAATATATTTTGCAAAGTAAGTACAATTCTAAGCAAACCTAATCTTTTCAAAGTACCCAACAATATTTTCCAAACTGCCTCCATCAAGGGAGATGAATGAAGAGGAAGCCATACATTCTAGGTTGTAGTTTAGGCAGGGATTACATTTTAATAGCATTAAATAGCACTTAATAGAGAAAGTCTTGATAGTCATTTCAAAGGAGCTATTAATACAAAAAAAAATTGGACAGAGAATACCTGTAATGGGCATGTTCTTGCTTCTAGCTGGCTGACTAACAGTAAAAGCACCATCTGGGCTGCTCCATGAATGAGTAGCAACATGACTTTTTCTTAGCAAAGTACACTCAATGATGAATTAAGACATTTACAGGAAGCAAGTAACAAGAAAGTATTGCTTTCTATAGCATAATATGATTAATAGTTACAGAATCATAAATATTAGCTCAAGAAAAGAGGCCACAGCTAGGCTAACTTTATTTTATAGGTTAGGAAACATGGGTAAGAGAAGTACAATGACTTGCCCAAGATCAAATAACTAGTGATAAGCAGCATCAGGCTAGTATTCCTAGTCTCATGTTCTTTCTACCATACCATACACCTATCCCATTCATCCATTCACCTAGCCCATCTTTCTATCCATCTATCTACCCACCCATCCAGCTAGTCATCCATTCAGTTTCTTTGACAGACATTTGTAATCTTAACCATGTGCCAAAAGCACTATGTAGCCCCAATGATCTATTCCTCCCCAAGCACACCCTGCTGTGCAGTATAACGTTGTTATTTCTCCCATGAGACATTGGATTTTCATTCCCTACCCACTGAATAAGGATTGACTTGTCATTTGTTTTTGACTTTATAAAAATGTAGTGGAAGTGACATTATACAACTCTGAGTCTAGATGACAAGAGGCCTTGCAGTCTCTTCTCTTCCCTCTTGCTGCTCTGACACTGTTCAACAGAGCCTCGGTAAATCATCTTACAGGTAAGAAGCCTTCTGGCAGCGAACCAAGACATCCCAGCCAATAGACCCAGCCAAAGGCCATACATGTGCATGAAGCCAAATAAGACCAGCCAGTTTCCAGCACACGTGACAACTGACCCCAGATGCACGAGGGAGCTTCATCAATACTCTGTGGCACAGAGACCAGACAGCATATGTGGCTGACCCACAGAGTCAGAGCAAATCAAAAGGGCTGGTTTGTAGCCTCTAAGATTGTGGGTGGTTTGTTACATAGCAAGAGATAACTGATACACTATATTTGCTATGAGACTCCAGAGCAAGATAGCCAAAGAAAGAAGAATGAGAGTCTATGCCACAAAGGAATTCACAGGTAGTGATGAACTGAAACCCAAAAGTCATCCCTTAAGAAGTAGAGTGACAATTTCATACATGATTTCTAAGTGAGAGATTCCTAAGAGGCTAAATTGAGGCACTGAAAGTACATTCACGAGGCTTTGATGACCGAATAAGATAGTAGATAAAGTCTAGGGTGATATCTTGCTTAGAAAATTATCAAAACTACTAACATTCATTGCAGAAAGCCTGCAGAGGAGTAGGTTTAGGGACAAAGGGAGGAATTTGGGTTGATGTGTAGACATTGATGAAGAAACTGGATATTTTAGGGTGAGGTTTAGGACTATGTAACAGCCAGGTGGCAATGAATTTATAAGCCCAAAGTGCTGGAAAGAAGGTTGCATTAGAAAATAACCTTGAGGATTAACTGTAACTCTGAACAGTAAGTTCAGCCACAGGCAGAAGTCAGGCAACCAGGGAGAGTTACCAAATAAACTAAAGCTGAAGGAAAGGAGAAAAGTCATTGGGCCATTTGTCCTAGAAGTGTTCTGGGGTCAAACGGAGAGATACACGGGAACACATTACATCCAGGGCCTGTGTCAAACATAAAGTAAGATGCCACATTCTTTCATTCTTCCCTCAAAGAAAAAGTACTCTACAGGCTATCAATTAAACATAGAAAGTTTACTTAAAAATTTGAGAAGATTGAGCATGAGTAGTTAAATCACTCAATATATAGCATTTCTCTCCAAAGATCCTCAAAAGATAGGTCTTTCCCAGTCACCCATCAGGTCACCAAGACTGCATCTCATTCTCTCTTCCGACACGCGGTCTCATGGACCTCACAATTGTTCCACTGTTTTTTTTTAAAGTTATATTATTATATATTCAGGGAAGTCTGATTTAAAATATTATATATGATTTGGGGGTACAGGGTCACACCTCTTCATATGTATGGAATCGCACTACATCCACCACCAACTCCCCTCCCCCCCGCCCCTGCTTCTTTCTTCACCTCTCCTGTTCCTCCCGGTTTGGAGATCACATTTCTAGGATTTGTCGGGTTTTGGTTTTTCTGTGTCTTTCATTTCTTTATGTTTCATATATGAGTGAAATCATCAGGTATCAGGTATCTTCCTTTCTCTTTCTGACTTACATTGATTAGCATCTTTCCCTCTAGTTTTATCCATATTGTCACACATGGCAAGATTTCATCTTTTTTATAACTGAGTAGTATCCCACTGTGAATCTATACCACATCTTTTTTTTTAACTTTTTATTTTCTTAAATCATTTATTTTTGTACAGTATTTGATTATTCCCCATGGGTGTAGTCTCTGTAAATCTCCCACCATTATATCATCTGTGAACCATCATCATAGTCCCTTGTGCTCTTCCCTCTCTTGTGTACTACATCTCTACTACATCTTTTTTTTTTTAATTTATTTATTTGTGCATACAGAACTGGAGTACAGGCCAGAGGCTCAGGGGTGGTGAGAGGCTTCACCAGAGACAGAGTGGGGAGCAGAACAGGCAAATCTATGAAGTACACTGCTGAGGGGAGCAGTGGGCAGGTCAGAAGAGGTCTGCCGCACCATGTGGTCACCTCTGGAGCAGGCGGGAATCAAACTCATGCGGAAGCGGCTTTAGATTCTCAGTGCTGTGCTTTAACCCTCTGCGGCACCAGGGAGGGCCTCCATTACATCTTTTTAATCTGCTCATCTGTCCCTGGGTGTTTAGATTGTTTCTATTACATGGCAATGAACACAGAAATGGATATATTCTTCTGAATTAGTGTTTTTGCATTTTTTTAAGAGTGGGTCCACTCCCTTTCCCACACAGAGATTTCACTCTTACTAAGTTCTCACAGCATTAGTATACCCACAGGTATACACACCCAGCCTCTGAGTGGGCTCATCAGTCATGAAAATATTTTATGGTGCTACTACCCACAATAAAACATTGGCTCTTCTCCTTGGTTCAAGCTGAAATGGGCTCCAGAAGACAACAGTAGAAAGATGGGAGACCAGAAAGAAGAAATACAATGTGGTGTCAGGCTGTGCATTTAGCAGTCAGATGATCAGAATTTGACAGCTGGGTCTTGGCCAGGGATGATAAGGCTGAGAGGCACAAGGATAAACTGGCCTCGAAGCTTTGAATTAGGCATTGTTGATCCTTACTTAACCAGCTTGACCTACTTTTTTCTTTCTAATTGAAATATGACCCGATTCCAGGAAGAACGACAAGTCAAAAAGAGGAACTTCTTATAATTTGAAATTTAATCTAGAAACCATGAATTGTAACTAGATATTAAAGTTCACCTTCAATTTTTAATTAACACAAAACACTAATAAGGAAACTATCTATACAGTTGTTCTGACTTCTACATTTTAGCATTTCCTCTTATAGTGACAAATAAGACTGCTCAAATTGTTGAGAAAATAATTATCACTGTTTTCTTTAGTCACTATACCAATTGGAATTTCCAAAGATTTTTGGCTTTATTTCCTGTGTATTTTATGAACCAGAAATAACACTGGAATTGGTACTAGAAATTCTGTACTAGGAACTGCCCCTTATAGAATGGGAAAAATAATTTCTGTTACGGCAATTATCCTTGTCCAAAAAAATCTGCTGAGGTAAGAATTAATAGAGCAGCCAAATTCTCCAACTTTTACTCAGAGGAATAAAAATTATTCCAATATGTATCCAGTGCCTCTCAAGGGAAGTTTTGTGATGTGTTCAGATTTTACCAAACCACTTAAGAGTTTGGTGATGCAAATGAAAATAGTAATTTCAGCTGGCAATAAAAATAATACTGCAACAGTGGAAAAATTGGCTAATAATTAATTGTACTAATTAGGATTAATAAACTATAACACTTCAACAAAGATTTTAAAGTCTGGTGTACAGATCATTATAAAAGGTCACATTTTTTCCAAGAGGTATTAATGTAAATAATTAAATAGGAATTATTAATAGGAATCATGTATCTGTTCCTTTTTAGAGGCCCAGATGGATAAGGACACAAATATTCTTAAACCTGATCCCAAGCAAGCATTATTTTTGGATGATGGGAAGTTTTTTTAAACTCATGAGGTTCCCTCCTCCCCAAACACACACACTCATTTTCCACTCACTCTTTAAGACCTAATATTTGCTACTATCATTGAAATAAAAGGATTTGGCTCTCACAGACCCTTGTAGTTCTGAGAAGCTTTTAGTTCTCCATATCCTATAAGAACATCACGTGCATGACTCGAAGTAAAATGAAGGCTCGCTCACTTCCCCCAAAATACCCTGAATCTTCATGTCACCATGATTAAAATTTCACTATGAGGGCCCTCCCTGGTGGCGCAGTGGGTTAAAGCACAGCACTGTGAAGCTAGCCGCAGCAGCTTTGGTGCAAGTTTGATCCCCAGCCAGGAAGGTGATCCACATGGTCAGCAGACCTCTCCTGTCTCGCCCGCTGTTCCCTTCAGCAGTGTACTTTGTAGATCTGCCTGCTCTCCTCTCCACTCTGTCTCTGGTGAACCCTTCACCCTCCACATCTCTGGCCTGTACCCCAGTTCTGTATGCATAAATAAATAAAACTTTAAAAAAAATTACACTATGAGAGAATTTATTCTCTGGTCTAACAAACTTTTGTTCTTCATGATTTACCTCACATTTATCAAGTTTGATGCTGAGGTGTGCTGCACTGCCTGGAAATTAAATATATGGTAGGGGACTTTCTTAGATAAGCCTCAAACTGGGGAAACATGGAGATGACAGGGCTCAGGCACATGTCACTGGCCAACTTGCCCCACCTCTCAGTATGTCTGCAGAACAGAAAAGATGCAACAGAACAAAGAATGCTAGACAGCAGGGGGAGATGGGGAGGGAAGCAATGGAAGGATACTCAAGCTAAGGTCTCTTGCTGGACAATTTGTCCCATTGCTCAACAGTCAGAATGGGTCAAGAGTCTCTTGGGTGAACCATATGCTACCTGATTCTCAATGACCTCTGATCTTTGTCCACCCCCACCCCAAGTACACTGTGGGACATTGGTACCAGGTTCCCCAGGCACCAAAATTTATGGTGCTCAAGTCCCGTGTGCATGGTGTCTGCATATGTTCTATGCACATTCCCGCTGTGCTTCAGATTGTCTTTAGATGAATCAGGTCCTTGAATAATGTCATTTCATGTAATGTTTTGTTACAACATTGATGAAGACATTCCCAATTATCCTAAATAAGTCAGAAGAAGAAAGATAAATACCAGATGGTGTCACTTGTGTATGGAATATAGAGAAAACAAACAAAGAGCAGACCAAAAAAAAAAAAAAACTTTAAAAATAACTCTTGAAAGTTGGCCATAGATATGAAGCAACCAGGAGAGAAGGGGGAAGGAAAAAAAGGGGTGAAGGGGCAGAAAAGGTGGAGGATGAGAGCACAAATGGACTATGATAGAGAGTGACAGGTGATTTGGTAGTGGACGAACTATGGTCACCATACCTGAGAGGAGAAATCCTTTGCGGTTAAAAAAAAAAAAAAAAGAACAAGTTTGTAAAATATTGATAGTTCAGTAAAAAGTATATTAAGAAATAATAAAACCATTTTAAAAATTCCCAGTGAGGCCTTTGTCTGTTGAGTGCACACATTCTCCCTAAGTCAGTCTAGATTTTTTTCTGTGTACTGTGGTTTCCTCCTACACCCCCAGAGATGTGCATGTGAGGTTCACTGGTGCATCTCAATGCCCCAGTCAGAGGAATGAATGGCGTCTGGGTGTGAGTGCCCTGGATGATGGGATATCCTGTCTAGCTTGGGTCCCTCTCACATTCAGAGCTGCCTGAATAAGCGGTGTCTCTGACTGGAATAAGTGGGTTGAAAAATGAAGGAGTGAATACAAGTGATTGTTAAATATTAGAAGTGTTTGGGTCTTTATTTAGAAATATGTAAAGCCTTTGTGACCAGAAATATGTTGTAGGAAATCAACTCTTACTTCTATCAGTTCACTGATGGTCAAGTTGACTTCATTATATATCATTTCGCTTAAAGGTGTGGTTATAATACTAAATATTATATAATACTAGTAAACAATGTGAATGCTATGTAAATAGTTGTTTTCCCTGAACTTTAGGGAACAACGACAAGAAAAATAGTATGTACATACTCAGTACTGATCCACGCCCTGGGCCTGAACATACAGTACTTCTTTGTGACCCACTGTTGACTGAATCCCTGGACATAGATCTCACACAGACATGTACAGATATGGCTTGCTGAGTGCGTACATACTCAAAGAAGCACAGGGGGAAACAGAGTCTGGGCAAGGGGGACCTTGTAGAAAGATATGAATATGAGGATGTAGTGCTAGCACCCAGGATAGAGCCAGCTGAGGCAATGGATGGGCCCAGGAGGCATTTCTTTTTTTCTTTTTCTTTTCTTAAGTATTAAGAGAGTTTTATTTGGAAGTGGTTTTTTTTTTTAAGATTTATTTATTTATGCATACAGAACTGGGGTACAGGCCAAAGGTACAGGGGTGGTGAGAGGATTCACCAGAGACAGAGTGGGGAGCAGAACAGCAGAACAGGCAGGTCCATGAAGTACCCTGTGAGGGGAGCAGCGGGCGGGTCAGGAAAGGTCTGCAGCGCCATGTGCATCACCTCCAGGGCGGGATTGAACTCATGCTGAAGTGGCTTTAGCTTCTTTGTGCTGTGCTTTAACCCGCTGCACCATCAGGAAAGGCCTGGAAGTGAAGTTTTTAACTATTGGTGCCAAGATAATTGCATAAGACTTCAACAGCAATTTTTTCATCTCTTTTTTAAATCATTCCCAAACATATCCTATACAATCAAACATACAGCAGAGAAATGTTACAAAATTTTCTTTCAATTTCCACAGGACAGAAAAACAAGCATACTTTTTACAAAGAAACTAACAGATATAATCTGACAGTTTGAGTGGACATGTGAGAAATTACCTCCTAAAACATAGTAAGAATATAACAGCATCAGTCACTACCATAATCAAACAAGATTCTGGACAAAACGTGCTGGCACTAGGTTTCTGGTTACAGGCTTTGACCACTACTCAACCTGTAGTATTGGTCCCCATTTTGGTTCTTACTCAAAATAGTTAACAAAGAAAATCTATTGTCAAGAAGGGACAGACATTGGCAAAACCAGCCCCCTCTCCATGAATATGCATGACACATTCCCAAAGGGTGTTCCCTTTCTGGTTTTCTGAGTCACCCTGGGATCAAAGCAGGTCTCCTGAGCCTACCAGCTCAGGAGCACAGAACACATGGACTGCATTGCTGAAAGGAGGAGAGGGAGAAGGGGCCTTGTCAGGCTAGTGTGGATGGGGTGAGTGAGAGATACCCCATTGTCAGCCTCACCCCCATGCTCCTGCGCCTGGCTGCGAAAGAGCCCCCTGAGATTGCTCACAGGTTTTGTGGCCAAGAGCTCAGTCCTGGACTCATAATGTAGTGCGAAAATAAATAAAACAACACCCTCGTCTGTACAAATTTAATAACGTGTTATATTTAAAGATAATATTGAAATAAAAACACAGTCCTCATTGTGGGTTCCCCCTTCTCCTTTTAATGATTCTATAAACTTAAATAGAAAAAGTGCTCCACTCTGGTCACAAAATGTGAAATGGGGGAGTCAGAGGGTCTAGTAAATATGTTTTAAAACATGTTTCTAAAACGGGTTCCTAGTTTATGGGTTTATTTTACCAACCTTCAGCTCGCTGGTTTACAGATTGCCTTTGAGCAAACCCCAGAGCAGGCCTCAGCCTTGGCTCTGCTTTACCAAAGGAGGGGCTCCCGCTGCAGGTGCCTGCAGGTGGGAGGTGAACGGGTCACCGTAAATAGTCATTAGGGGAATCGACAAGGGGTGCAGATTGATAGTAAAAATAGACCTCAAATTAGAAGCTATTGAAAGTTCCATGTTATGGCTTCACAGAAGGCTGGTAAATGTACTCATTCATCCCCTTTGTTCTAGGAGACTTGGTGGGCAGTGTGCTGCGATCACAAAGCCTGCCATTCACTCTCCAGTGGAATCAGTGAAGGCTTTCCTTCCAATTAGCCTCCGCAGCCATCATTTTGTCCTGGACATTCCAGAGAGCGGCTATTATGTAGGCAAATGAAAGTGATGATTTCCCTCCCTGCAGAAACGAGAAAGTCTCTATAGGCAGGACCAGTGTAGGTGGCCACTCCGCTCCTACCCGCCAACCCTGCAGATCAGGGGCCAGACCCTTTGTCTCTGCAGAGGTCCCTGACCCCAGGAACTTCCCCTGGACCTCTGCTCTGTCCCATCTCAAATGCCCTTCCTTCCCTCTGCTCACGTCTATTTTCCGCCCAGCCCCACCCAACCACCCAGTCCAGGCATGGCGCCATCCTGACAGCCACACGCCAAGGTCACACACCAAGGTCACCTGTGTCTCACTTCCTACTCATCCTCCATTACTAATATTGTCAGTGATGGGCCATGTTAGGGGATTTCTGGGTGTCCGAAATACCAGTTTGCCAGGGATTCATCTAAGAGGCACAAGAAAGATGTGCACTCTGCAGTTAGTAAGGGTGGGACCCAGGAATGTACATTTTTAATTAGTTGCCCTGGTGATTCAGGTGTAGTGGCTCCAGAAACATACTTGAAGACTTAGAGACAGACTATACACCAGCACCACCACCACCACCACACCACACCAAGGAAACTATCCTTGGAATTTTCTCACACCACTGATAAACAAATAAACAAAAACGAAATGCTTTCATAACATCCACTTAAAAGAAGGGGAAAAAGAAAGCCAGTATGGAGTCCACTACTGTAAACATTCCCTTGTTTGCAAGTTTCCTAATTACGGGTATAATAAACATCTCTAACAGACGGCTTTAGTGTCTTCATCCACTTATCCCACTTAAATCCATCTCTGTTCACTAGACCTTATTATTCTTTAATCTAACCCAGAACATTAAAGTGGAACCTGCCACTGTTAGGAGCATATGCGACTAACTCCTCCCGCTCTAGAGAGAAGAATGCTTTCCCTTACCCCTGAGAACTTAAACTATTGGCAACTAGTACTGATTACAGACTACCCTAAAGCTCATGGCAGAATTACAGGACAGATCATGGGATTAGTAAAACTCTCCTGTCCTGCTGCGTGGGCCTGCAAAGGGCCAGCATGTGAAGGTTTGGTCCTCATATTCAAATTTCAGCCAACTCACTGAAATCAAAAAGCCTCAGGTCCCTTTCCTGAAGCGCCCTGCTTTAATGCCTGCCTCCCACTTGCTCCAGGGTATCTGAGCGCAGGTTCAGAAGCGCAGGTCCACGTTCAGGAAACAGACAAACCTGTGGGCTGACCATGGGTCTGGGACACACAGCAAGAAAGGGGGAGGAAAGGGGTGGAAACAAGAGGGAAGAGCAAGGGGATAGTGGTGATGGTGCATGGGGGATATGGTGGTAGGAAAATCACAGGGACTACTTATGAGGAGGGGAACCCATTACTGTACAAAAATGAACACCAATGATGGAAGAAAACTTTAAAAAAATTAAAAAAAAAATCTTCAAGCCTGCTATGTGATGCTCACAGAGTGCTCCTCATGATTTCATGAGACTGCAACCTTTCATTCTTCCTTCTGCTCCTCGGGACAAGACCCTGGGCTTATCTGCCAGGCCCCTTTGCTTGGCGGAGTCTGAGAAATGGGCTGATACGTAAGACACGCACACCCCTGCCCCAACTTGGGCAGCAGACACTATTGCCCCTGGGTAAATGTATATGAAGAATGATGTGAAATTTATATACAATCTACAAATAAATAAATAAGATCTGCTTCCAAGACAGCTTTTCATTATTCCTCCCGTAGTTTTGAAGAGGAGAGGGGGCATAGGTCATCAGTCTTTTTGAGGTTAATAGTTAAGAACTTTTGAGTGTACTTTTGCCTCACCTCATCAAATCTTAGTTTTCTACTATATTCTATTTCTAGAAGTACTTGACTTGCATTCTCTCCAACCAACAACCTAACCTAACCTCCAACCAACAAGGATGACTGAACAGATAGTAGATTTTTCTCTTTTTTGATAGGCAAATAGGTTCTTAGCCGTTCTTTCTAACTTCAAGCACAGTGCTATCCAGTTGCTTCCATACAAGAAATCTACATCAGATCAAGAGTCCTGATTTTGATACAGGTGGTGTTTCCTCCTCAATAACCCCCTGAGCATGGTAGCCAGGGCCATAGGGCACCTGGCACTCAGTAGAAAGACAGTATCTGTCCTGGACCAACATTTCTTCAGAGCCCCAGAGACAATCACTAATCCACTGAACCTATATTGCTCAACAATCAACACCATCTATTTTTAAATTTCTATCCACTCCTTGACTACATGCAGGGGCTCGTCTGTGTGTCTTCCAGAGTTTAGATGCTCTGATTCTAATAGACAGTTAATGATCACTGATGATAATGTACAAATGAAAACCATTTCAGATTCCTTTGTGACATTAAGGTCTTCCTAAGTAAAAATTATTTAAGAGAGCAAGATTCTATTCTAAATTCTGTGTAAAACATGCTACCAAGTTATTAGAAGTCCAGGCTACCCTTTGGGTGGTAGCCATGGATCTCAATCCACAAACCTTGAATTTTTTAAATAGCTGCACTTAACTTTAGTTCACAGCTCATGCTACAGGTGGGAGAAACTTAATCTTCTCCTGTCACTCTCTTCCTGGAATTTTGTGTCTAGAAGGTCTTAAGTTCACACACACCCAAGAAGGTTGTCATTTCAGCAGTGCCATTAACTATCCATGTTGACATCCATCCAGTGGTCCTGGATCTATCAGGTCTTTGACCCCTTGTTCATCTTTGACCCCTTGTTCATATAGGTCAGAGCTAAGTCGTTTTGCCTCCCTGACCACAGAGACCCTCCACATCTATGTGTTTAATCTATCTGTTGGTCTCTGTCTGCCTGTTTCTCTATCTGCACATATCTGTGCTTCTCTTTCTCTTCCTGGGACAAGGGCTCATTCTGTTTACCTTGCAGAAGGATGCACTACAAGAAACCCAATGGAACTATGAACATGTCACCACCATGTCTGAGCTATTCCAAGATTCATGAAAGGGATTACAGAGCCCCTGGGCTTGTGGAAATTCTGTAAAGTCATCCTGTGGACGCTGTAACCACAGAGGAGACTTTCTACTTGCTCCCTCCTTCACTCTTTGCAGCAAAGGGGATCCAGGCCTCCACTGCTCTCAGATCCCCAAGCCAACATGGGTTACAGTTTTTTTTTCCTACTCTGAATTTGAGGAAGAGATACAGCAGTTCTTTCTCGAGGACTCACACTACAGTTCCCCCTTAAACATTCCTCACATCCTGGTCTCCAAACTCAATGCCCCTGTGATTACTTGGGGTTCAGGAAGCTCCCTTTTATGTCACGTGTTCTCCCAAATCTACTTCATTTCTTCTGCATGAAGCAAAGAATCTAGGCTTTTTCAGAAGCTGGAAAATATCCTTGTTCTTCTCTTTCTGACTTGCCATATCTCCTCTGAAACAGCTATTATAGAGCACCTAGAAACTTTCTGAGTGGAACAGAAATTTCTACCATTGTGCTATCCAATATAGCATTTACATGTAAGTACCAATCACGTGGTTATTCTGATTTGAGAAGTAAAAAATGCATACTTAATTTTAAAGACTGAAAAGAAAAAAGGAATGCAAAATATCTCATTAACTATTTTCATGTTAGTGTCACATTAGAATGAGAATACTTTGGAGACACTGGGTTAAGTGAAAATATATTATTAAAATAAATATTAACTGTTTCTTTTTTACTTTTTTAATAGGTTAACTAGAAAATACCATATCATAATATGACTTGATTATATATTTATACTGGACAGCATAGCTCTAGCAGAATAAATAATGGGAACCCACAATAAGTCTTTATATTTGAAAAATGTTATCTCACATCTATCATATCCTGCCTAAAATTGTTCAACAAACACTCTAAAATCCAACAATTACTGAATATATGTTGAGTCAAATCAGCACAAGAAAGTGAGAAAATAAACATGAATGCTGTTATTCTTTCCATCAAGGACTCACAATGTGAAAGTACAGACTCCTAAGCTCCAAAATGGCCATGTGACAAGTTCAGAGTGAAGGCATTGTTCTTTGCAGTCATCAGTGAGAAGAGTTGAGACTGAACCTCAGCAGAGGAGTCCCGATGTGGAGACCTTGGCGGTGAGAGAGTGAGCCGGGTGGGAAGAATAGTATAGACAGTCGATGTGTTCAGGAGTTAGTGAAGAGTTTAGTGTGCAGGTAGACTAGAAACATCCATTAGGACCAGGTTATAAAAGGCCCCAGGGGTCTTGGTGAGTTAAGTGGGCTTTATCTTCTAAGAGGATGGGGATATATCAAAGACTTTTTTTTTTTTAAAGATTTATTTATTTGTGCATACGGAGCTGGGGTACAGGCCAGAGTCTCAGGGGGCGGCGAGAGACTTCACCAGAGACAGAGTGGGGAGCAGAACAGGCAGATCGACGAAGGTCAGGAGAGGTCTGCTGCGCCATGTGGTCTCCTCCGGAGTCACCTCCGGGGAATGCGGCAATCGAACTCATGCGGAAGTGGCTTTAGCTTCTCTGTGCTCTGCTTTAACCCGCTGCACCACCAGGGAGGGCCCGATATATCAAAGACTTTTAACCAGAAAAGTTACATGATTAGATTGAAATTTTAGAAATATAATTCTGAGAAAAAACTGTAAGATAAGCTCAAGTGGAGAGAGACAAGAGGCTGGCAGGCAGGTGAGTTGCAGGAGGAAGGTTTTCATATCTTTATTTTCTGTGACTTTAGGAGAATTGATTCTACACCAGATCCACTTGGTCTAATCATTGCTCATACTTGAAAGTAAAGCTAAAACAACACATTTACCAAAATCCTAGTAGAACTTCTCTAGTCTTCCGCTCAAGGCTAGCTTAACATTCTGTTTGCACAGTAATCAAATATTCAGGAAGAGAGCTTTGTCTGTTCCTAGAGAACACTCAGTTCACTGAGGGCTTCAAGTGGCCCTAAGCCAGGAGCTCTTGAGTTTGCTTAGTTCCATTTTCAGGGTCCATGTGAAAGAGCGATGGTCAAGCATGAGTAGCACATGAAACTGACTCTGCATATCCGGGGAGGGGAGCAGGGTGTGTGTCTTTTTTTTTTTTTTTAAAGATTTACTTATTTATGCATACAAAACTGGGGCACAGGCCAGAGGTTCAGGGGTGGTGATAGGCTTCACCAGAGACAGGGTAGGGAGCAGAACAGGCAGATAGATGAAGTACACTGCTGAGGGGAGCAGCGGGCGGGTCAGGAGAGGTCTGCCACGCCACGTGGGCCACTTCTGGGGCAGGTGGGGATCGAACTCATGCTGAAATGACTTTAGCTTCTTAGTGCTGTGTTTTAACCTGCTGCACCACCAAGGAGGGCCCTGTGTGTCCTTTTCTAACTACTCAAAAAGCGGTCCCATTGGCATCTCTTTCCCAGTAAATTAACTTCTACCCCCAACCAGGCACAACAAAAAAGCAAATGTGACAACATGGCTGGAGCCAGAGATGGCATTAAGTGAAATAAGTCAGAAGAAAGACAAATACCTAATGATTCTACCCATATGTGGACTATAGAGACTAAAACACACACACAGAGGAACTGACAAAACTAAACCAAAATAAACCCTAGAAATATGACTAAAGAATTGAGGATTCCAAAGCAGGAGGGCAGGGAGTTGGATTGAAGGGGGTAGGGGAGGCAACAGCCTATGGTAAAGGAGCATGGTTGCTTGTATGGAAGGGGTGGAGTGCGGTGACAACATCTGAAGAGTTGTGAATCTATTTCCCTAAATCATATATAGTGTTATAAAGCAATGTCACCTCAGTTAGAAAGATTTTTTAAAAGGGGAGCAAATGCCAACCAACTCCATTCTATCCCATAAGACAACAGCCAGTCAGTACAGCAGGGGAGGAGAGAGAGAGCCCAGAAGCATTATTTACCAGTCTCAATTTGCACCTGTACTGCTTTTGATGGATCATTTTATCAGTGACTAGATAAATCTAGGAGGACATGACAAGTTCTTCACAGAAAAGCAGAGTCTTTTCTGAATATGCTGGCTTATTGGTTGGGTAGATATATATCCCTTCTCAGAGCTAACAGAAAACATTATTGACAACAATCAAATAAATCTGCGGAAACAGTGCTCAGAAATCAGCAAAAACCTATTTTGATTCTTCCCATGTGAGATGCCTCTTTTGTTCTCCTGAAGAGTACAATTTAAATGAATTTTCAGGTGGCTTAGATTTGGATTTTTTTTTTTTTCCTGAAAAGTTCGTTGCATGAGTCAGGAGATTCTTGAGGAATAAGAGAAGTCTGAGCATTCCACCTGGTCTGATGAAACCTATGTAAAGGGGCATTTTTAGCAAATTGCTTTCATTTATCTGGACAGAGTGCAAGGCTGCAGCCTTCTGACTCTTGGGCTTAAGAAGACAAAGAAAATAATTTAAAATAAAGCCAACAGGATATCAACAAACATAAAATAGCAAAGTGAGATGTATTTTTAAAACAGGTGTGAGCAAAACCCAGAGCAGAACCTATCACCCAGATCTGCAGTCTCTGACGGCAAATAAAGCAAATAAAAACCTTGACATATTTTTGGAGGTAGCACATAAATCAAGAACAAACTTGCTCAAGTTGACCTAGACTTCAGAACTTTTGCAATTATGTGGTGTGACTAAGTCTGCTAAATACTTCATTTTTACACAGGCCCATAAAGACTCCGACTAGAGTCACGTAACCATAGTAATTTAGTGAAATGGTCAGGTTTCTTAGCAATAGGATAGGCCTCTATGAATCAGAAAAGAACAAGCAGAGTAGACGAGACTAACAACTTCTCAGATGAGCATCTGACTGATTTAACTCTAAGCAAACAGTTTTGTTTTCCTTTCTTGTTTTAAGTGAAAGATAATGTATTAATCAAAGGAAATTTATTTAATCATTTTGACTTATTTCAAATATTGTCTTTTGATGGATTTTAAGTAGACAAAAAGTTCTTAGAGATTGTTAAAAAAATAAATACTGACACTTTTTTCATTTTAAAAGTAATGTTTATTTGAATTCTGGGAGAAGTTTGGAGCACCCCATTTGGGACTATTAAAAGCAGCCCAGATCTTGAACTCACCAACCTTCTTCTCTACAGTTAAGACCACCACAGATTGTCCTACTATTCAGACAACAATTTTTGTGCATAAAACAAAACCCTGAACCAAAACTCTGCTTCCTGACGGTACACATTTGGAAATCATTGCATACTTTGCTTGTGGAATCTCCCATCCCTTTTGTAGGCATCGGGTTTGCATATCTTCAGAAAGAAAACCACTTCAAGCTTTGTAATCTCTGTTGATCATTGTTTGGTTAGGACATACCATGCTGGTTTCATCAACCCGATCAAATCTTTGCCTTCAGGCAGACATCTGCCGATGTTGGCCTCCAGGTGCTTGAGAACCCTGTTCTTCAAGACACTCCCCCAAGGGGGGGGAAAAGAACCTCCAGGAAGTCTGCAGGTGCAAGTGCGCTTTAGGGGAAATTGATGACGGATTGCCCTTTTATGCTGTATATTCAAATAGGTGGGTATGTGTTTACACTGCTGCAGTTCTGACCTGGAGTACAGGAACATGAACTCAGAGACTTTTTCTTGGTACTTGTGATAGTGTTCCCCTCTCACTTAGCCAAAATACTTATCTTAAAGAGTACCAGTGGAGGTATTGAGAAAAGGAACTTTCTGGAAAAAAAACACCTAAAGAATCTCAGTGAAGAGGCACTGATACTAGAAAGCGAGAGTGAGAATAAATGTCTGAATCCCACTGCCTGTCACTTTGACATCCAGCCAGAACAGTGCTGAGAGCTGTAGGGCCGTTTTGGTACAAAGGAAAAGACAATGTAATGTAGATGAGGGCTGGCCTATGTTCAAGGCCAAACATGCCAGAGTCACTGGGCACACAAGCTCCTTTCTAAGATTTTGTTCTCCAGTCTCTCAGTGAGTCTCTTTCTTCTATGCTGGTAAGATATTCTAGATTATCAGTACACAGTCTTCTCCTTTAATCATGACATTCTCAATGTCCTTCCCCAGCCATGACCAGAAATAAGGGTGATCAACTAGACCTGGGCAAGATTGAACCACCTACAGAAAAATCAAAGGAAAAAGCCAGTTGGCTATCCAAAGAAGATTAGAAGCTTAAGGCAAATCTAGAATATGCTTCACTTGAATAATAATGCTTGTCTCAGTGTTTCTGTATTGCAGCCACTCTGTAGTTATTGTGAATAACTACAGAGCTTCTTTCTCATATAGAATTATCAACAACAATCAGATGGCCTCTTAACCTAAGATAAGATGCATGCAATACGTGACCACAACCGAGAGACAAGCAGTATGTAGATCTGGATTCATCATTTCCTTGAAAGAATATGACCTGTCCTCTCCCTTGGCCTGGAGAACGACCCAAGGGAGAGTACTGCTAAAACGAAAGTGATCCAAGGGAAGCCTTATGGCAGGAAGGGTCTTGAGAATTGAAATATACAACACAACTTGCAAAACTGCATGACTCACAAAACAAACTGAAAATACAGCACAAAGGTAATCTATCCAAACTCTCTTAATGTCACCTCATTCAGATCCAAATACCCTAACAGCAATTCTACAAGATTCATGGGTTTTAAAGACAGGAGTGCTCCAGTAAGTCACTTGGTTTACATAATCTGGAGCTAATCTTACTAAGACCACCTTTTGACTAACTCCAACTCCAGTTCCTGTGTGTCCCAGTGAGGGAATTTCATTTCATTTCAGTAATCAATGAAACCTAAGTTTGACTGAGTTCTATGTTCCTTTCATCAGTAGAATTTCACCTGAGCAAACATGGAAGGTTACACACTACAGTATCGGGTTAAGAGCATGGACTCTGGCACCAAGTGGTCTGGGTTTGAATCCCACTGTACCCTCACTGAATGACCTTGGGCAAGTCACTCCTTTGTACCACCCTTTCTGCATCTGTTAATGTGGAATAATAACAGGATCTACCCTATACACTCATCATGAAGATTAGATTGAGTTCAATATGCATAAAGTGCTTAAAAATACCACCTGGTGCACAGTATGTGGTCTTTGTTGCCACCAGGGGAAAAACAAGAACTGGAAAGTGAGAATCAGCCACTTGGGGAAAATACCCTCTACAGAGAGGAAACTAATCCTGATTAGGGCAAGAGAAGTGGAGTCTCCCTCTTTGGACTGTGTTCCTATGTGGTAAATGTGTGTTGGCTACTTACTAACCATTCCTGAGCTCCTTCTCCTATTATGGTCTAAAGAGCTACTTGCTCACACCCCCAGACTTCCTTGCAGCAGAAAATGTCAAATTCTGGCCCAGGAAAAATAAGAAGTCTTTTGAGGGAAATCCTGTGGGTGGGGGGGAATCAGGAATTTTTTCTAGATCAAAAAAAAAAAAAAATGAGCACTTCTGCCTTCTTCTTGCCTTGCATGTGAAGGCAGTGCCTGAAGCTATGTTAGGTTTATGCAAACAAGCATACAAGCATGAGGAAGAAAGCAAGCAGATGAGGATGGTGGAAGATAAAGGCAGAAACAATCTGGATCCGTCATGGCACCAAGAGCTACTGAAGCAATGCCAGCAAACACCTAACTTTAGATTCTTGTTATGAGAGTGGAAAAAAGCACCTATTGTTTAATCTACTATTTATGTATTTTTTTGTTGTTGCTTGCCCGAAAGCATTTCTATCAGATCAAGCATGTTATTCTCAGGCATTTATGTATCTGCATGTAGAGAATTAGCATCCATGCTTGTTGCATGTCCCACCAGTTCCAGTGACGAGTGCCTCCTGCTCCAGGACTACACAGTTGGGCACATATCAGAATGGAGATTGTTAAAGAAACACCCGTGATTGTTCTTTATTCTCTTGATTATTTTCTTCCTTCTCCTCTGGAAGAAACACTGTTTTAACAGAACCAAGGTATAGCCTGACACGGAACTCATGGTTTGGGTGTTCATAAACCAAGGAAAGTATATTCTATTCTTGTGAAATAGTCCCTTTCTTAAAGAATGAAACAACTCTAATAGCTGAAGATAAACATTGATTATTATCCAAGAAAATCCAGGCAATCAAAAAAAGGAACTCATTAGGACTTTGTTTCTAAAACTAGGGTTTTTGGGCCCTACCCCCAAACTACTAGAACAGATGTTCTGAGGTTTGTAATCCATAAAGAGACATTTTACACAAACTTCCAACAGATTCTGACCTCTTCTCATGATAATTTTACAGACTACCCTTCATCCCATCAATGTTGAGGGATCAAGTACCATATAGCAGGCAGTGTTCTGGCTACTGGGCTTCCAGCCAGCATCAAGGTAGAGCAGTTTAACCCTGGTAGGGACTACACAAGGTGAGTTAGGGAGGGGAGATATAAAAACTAAAAAGGGGAGAAATAAATTCACAGGATTTTCAAATGGTAAGTTCTAGAAAGAAAATCAAACATGATTATTTAACAGGGAATGGTCAGTTGGAATGGAAAGAGGAAGGCAGTCTGGGAAAGTCCCAGTAAAAAGCTGACATTTCAACTTGATTCTGAAGGAATGAGAAGGCCACACTTGCCATGAACTTGGAGAAAATCCTGCCAGAACCATAGGCAAAGAAAGGCTTGAGCATCAGTGAGCTGGCACGTGGAAAGGAAGAGAAAGTAGGCTAGTTTAGAAGGAGAAATAAGTAATAGGGCTGGCAGGAGTCTGTTGGTGACTGTGAACGTTTACAGCTATCTTTACAGTAAGCAACAGGATCCTTTGGAACAAGAGTTTTCAATTGCTATAAATTAACATAGGAATAGGTTTGATCTTGTGAAAAAGACAAGCAATAAAGAATGGGACTATTGAACAATTAACTGTATTTTTCTCTATGTTCTTTCTCCTCAAGTTATGGTCCATGGACTAGCATCAGCTGAGAGCTTCACAGAAATGTAGAAGTCCAGGTCTTCTGGAAACTCAGTTGCATTTTAGTAAGATCCCCAAGTGGTTTGTGAGCACATTAAGGCTTGAGAAATCCAGCTGCACACCTAGAGTCAGCAATCTTGGCTGCACATTGCTTTGGAGGTTTAGAAGCACTGATGCCTGTGTCTCAAAATCAGACCTGATTTGACTGGGGTTGGTGGTAAAGGAGAGGGGAGGACTCCCAGGAATTACAGTGGTCAGCAAACATGATTCTTAAACACTGTAGTGCAAAAGATCATCTAAGAAGTCCACACAGATGTGGATTCTTGAGCCCCCTGGGATGAGATTCAGAGCTTGCACATTTCAGCAGCACACACAGTGGATTCTGGTGTAGGTGGCCCACAGACCACACGGGAAAATGCAGCATTAGGGAGCTGTTGAAGGAAGAAGAAAGAAAGGCTAGGAGATGAGAATGCCAATTAATTTGGTTGTTGATTGATGTGTATTTCTACTTAGTGACTGCACCTCTTCTGAAAGCATAACAAAACAATGTAGATTTCTGATGATTATCTAGATCAGAGATATCCTCCTGTCAGAAATTATGCTGGCTGTAAAGATTCTTTAGAGCATTCTGTAATCTAAAAAGGACCAAGGTCAAGCACAAGCCTGTACCAAGAAATCTTACAGGTAGGGAGAATTTCTATCCAGGATAGAGAAAGAATTCTGCTTTGAAAACCACACATTATCTGATGATTGACAACTACATCAAGTTCAAGTCTAGGAGATTTAAAGGGCGGAATAGCACCAACAGTGCCCACAGAGATTTTAATTATCTTTCCTCTCTGCAATTAGCCAACGATCTAACTCTTTTAGGTCCCACTTTTCCCAAGAAGATTATATGGAGCACTCCATTCCTCCATGTGCGTCTTGTTCTCCTAATGTCAACTGTGCTCAGTGACCTGTGACTTCATTTATTACTATGTCTTTCCTTGTGCATTGTCTTATATGTAAAAGCTTCATCTGCTACCCAAATTGTTAAACGGCTACATAACAAGAACAATGTTCATCTAACACTTTATTTCCCACAGGGCCTAGAACAATAGAAGCTGAGCAAATACTTGTTTGGTTGAATAAAGGCAATAAACACATGATGGTGTCTTAAATAGTTTCATCAATCGTGATGAGTGATCTTTAAAATGGCCAAGGCCAGGTCATTGCTGGGAGATTTTCAAATGTAAGCTGTCTATCAGTATTTAACAATATAAAAATAGCAGTAAGATGAGCAATCCAGTCATTATAATGCATTTTATAGTTTTCAAAGATTTCTTAGGAATTGTATCATTGGATTCCCATGACAACTTATGACACACATTGAAAACAGCTTTGGTTTTGTTTTTATAATTGTGGTAGAATGTTCAATGTGAGATCTATGCTCTTGGCAGGTGTTTAAGAACACAATACAGTAGTGTTGAATTTAAGTCCACTCAACTTACATTTTAGATCAGATGTCTAGAACTTACTCATTTTTGTACAAATGAACCTATATATATATATGTATATATATATAGCAATTCCCACCCCATTTCTCCCAACCCCAAAACCTGACAACTACCATTCTTTTTCTAAAATTAAATTTGTCATTTATTTAAATGTCTATGTAACTTTAGAGTTATACTTTTACTTATCCATATTTATATATGCAAATCAAATCCGCAGTAAAAGATGGCAATCATGTTTCTCTTTTCCATTCCTAAGTTTGACTATTGTATATAGCTTATAGTGGAACCACACAATTGGTCCCTCTGTGGCTTATTTCACCTAGCATAATGTCCTCCAGGTCATCCAAGTTTCCATATGTGGTAGGTAATCACATATGTTATGGTAGTCTTTTTTAAGGCTGAATAATATTCCCTTGAGTGTAATTACCACATTTTTATCCATCTATTGGTGGAAGTTTAGGTCATTTCTAATAATAATGCAGTAAACATGGAGTACAGATATAACTTCAAGGTATATCTTTGGGTATATGCTCTGAATGGAACCATTAGATTAAACTGTAATTCTAGCTTTAACTTTTTAGGTTCACTGTACTGTTTTCTAGTGGTGACACCCCACTTCACAGTCTCAAAAACAGTGTTAAAGAGCTCCAATTTCTCCACATCCTCACCAACACTTGCTATTTTTTTTCCTCTTTGGCAACGACCATACTAATACATGAGGTGATATTTCATTGTGACTTTAATTTGTATTTCCCTGATGACTGATGCTGTTGAGTATCTTATCATATATCTGTTGACCGCTCATATATCTTGTTTGAAGAAATGTGTATACCAGTCCTTTAGCCATTTTTTAGCTAGGTTTTTTTTTTTACTTTGTTATTGAATTTAGGAGTCCTTGCATATGTTTTGTACATGAACTCATGACCAAATATATGACTACCAAATATTTTCTCCCATTCCCTAAATTGACTTTCTGCTCCACTGATTCCTTACTGTGCACTGTTTTTTGTTTGACAAAGTACTAGTCATCTATTTTTACTATTATTACTTGTGCCTTTGGTGTCATATTTAAGAAGTTATTGCCAAAACCAATGTCATGTAAGTTTCCCTCTGTTTTCTTCTAGGAGTTTTTCCATGTCAGGTATTATGCTTAATCTCTAGCCCATTCTGAGCTGATTTTTGTGTATGAAATAAATGTCCAATTTCATTATATTTGTATGTAGATAGTCAGATTTTCCAACATTATTTGTTGAAGAGATTATCCTTCCCTTACTGTATATTCTTGGCACCCTTGGTGAAAATCAGTTGCGCAGATACACTTGAGTTTATTTATGGGGGTTCTGTTTGTTTCATTGTTTGCCAGTGTCATAATGTTTTGATTACTGAAGTTCAGGAGTATAATTTTGAAATCAAGAAGTTTAATAACTCCATTTCTTCTTTCTCAATATTGATTTGTTCACTCAGGATCTCTTGTGTTTCTATATGAATTTTAGGGTTTTTTTTTTCTATTTCTCTGGAAAATGCCAGTGGGATTTTGACGCAGATTTTAATGAACCCATAGATTGCTTTGGGCTTTACATACCTTACACCACTGTGGAATATTCTACCCCATGAACACAGGATGTCTTTCCATTTATTTTTATATTCCTTAATTTCTTTCATCAATATTGTAGAGTTTTCAGTCTACCAGTCTTTTGTTTGTTAAATGTGTTTATTCCTAAGTGTTTTTATTCTTTTTGATATTATTGGATAATTCATTATTAGTGTATAGCAATGTAATAGGTTTTTGTATTTTATTTCATATTCTGCAACATTACTGAATTCATTAGCTCTACAAAGTGTGTATGTGTATGTACTTTTTAGGGTTTTCTAACTATAAATTCATATCATCTATAAACAGATGTGATTTTACTTCTTCCTTTCTAATTTGGATGCCTTTTCTTTTTCTTACCTAACTGTTCAAGCCAGTATTCCTAGTACTATGGTGGATGTTACAAGAGTGGGAGTTCTGGTGCTGCACCTGATCTTAGAGGTAAACTTTCCAAGTTTTTTACTGCTGAGTACAATGTGGACTTTTCATGTGTGGCCTTTATTATATTGAGATAAATTCCTCCTGTACCAGTGTACTGAGAATTTTTCTCATGAAACAGTATTGAACTAAGAGCATATAAATGATAAAATTGGGGTTAGAGAATTAGCTATAGGAAGGTGAATAGAGAGAAAGCAACTTAGCATAGCATAGATTTTTACAACTAGAAAACTTGAGGGAAAGATATACCAGTTATTCACTGCACCTTGAGAGAAAGTGATTGTGAGTGATTGCAAATAATGGCCATAATATTTTGCAGAGTTGATTCCCCTATTGAGTGTCTATAGGCTGATTTGCAACCTGATTTGCATCTATGCCACAACAGGCCTGATAGCTTCAGAATTTTGATTGCCAAGATGTACAACCCATTCATCCCCATCTTCCCAACCAATAGTGGGACAACCTTCACAATCATGAGGAAGTCAATCTTCATCCCCACAGTCTTCAATCAAGTCATCAGCTGAGCACAGACACATGAATGAGCCCAGCTACACCAGGCGATCCATGACTCCTGAGGTATTATTTGAAGCCACTAAACTTGGGGTGGCTTCAGTAAGAGAAACTGGAAGCAAAAGTAACCGTGTAGATCATGAAATTATGGTGTCTTATGCAAATAGCAATAGCCATGGCAAGTAGCAGCAAAAATAAAGAACAACAACGAAAAGCACACTGCATGGCATAGAGGTTGTTAATCACCTCAGCTTTTTATGTCATGTTCTTAGTGTTTACCATTAAAGGCATATTCTAAAAAGAAGAAAATGCACATAATAAATTTTATGTATAGTGACTCATTTTAATAAGCTAGTTGAAAAATCAGAAATAGCATCAACCACTTAATTTATTGATAAGAGAAACATTGTGATTCAGCACTTTTCTGCATGCATCCTTCATAGAGCGTGAAGTTGGTAATGGGAGAATATGAGACACCTCTTGAAATGACTGATTCCTTTCTTTCAAGCTTCTAGGTAATCCTTTACTTCTATCCACTTCCTATGGCAATGGAACTTCACTTACAGTTTTGTTAACAGAAAATAAGAACCATGAATCGAAGGCCAAGAATAGAATAGAACAAAGAGAGAAGGAAGATATTGTTGTGTCAACACTCATTCAACATTGCAGATTGGCATGCTCAAGCGTGTGTCTTTCAATCTCCTTTCCAAACCTCAAAGTCTCTTGCTAAAGGTGGAAGAAAGGATAATAAGAATGCATAAAGGATAGAACCCACATCCACACCAAATCCCACAATGACTGTTTTAGAAAATAACCATACAATGTGAGCATTTTACAAAGATGCCCAGGAGCTGAGGCATCTGATTAAGCATATATGTGTTTAGAACCTTAGAAAGTCTATTCACAAAGAAAAATTAGTTTGAATATAGATCACTTCTAAATTCCCAGAAGTCTCCTTCAACTGCCCCTGTCCTTCAGGGAATATTGCAAAGCAAACACAGTGTACACCACTTTCCCATGCTAACATATTCCTAAGCCTCCTCAGCCCCAAATCCAAGACTTTCCACTATTTCATTCCACAGACTTTTCCTATAATCCCCACAAATGTACCATACTTTCCCCATCCCCCCCAAAAGATAATGCAGTCTTTGCTTCATATTAATTTTTCTTCCCTACTCATCTCTACCAATGAGTAATATCTAATCTTTAAAATCCATCTAAAATGTTATTTTTTTATATAAGGAGAACTGATGAAACTCAACAAAAATAAACAACCCCATCAAAAAATGGGCAGTAGAGCTAAAAAGACACCTCTCCAAAGAGGAAATGCAGGTGGCCAACAGGCATATGAAAAAATGTTCAACATCACTCGTAATAAGGGAGATGCAAATTAAAACCACAATGAGATACTACCTCACCCCAGTGAGAATGGCACATCTTCAAACAACTAGCAACAACAAATGTTGGCGAGGATGTGGAGAAAAAGGAACTCTCCTGCTCTGCTGGTGGGAATGCAAACTAGTACAACCACTACGGAAAACTGTCTGGAGGTTCCTCAAACTGCTAAACATGGAGCTTCCCTACAACCCAGCAATCCCACTCCTAGGTATCTACCCAAAAGACACAAAAACACTGATTGAAAAAGATACCTGTACCCCCATGTTTATTGCTGCTTTATTTACAATTGGAAAAACATGGAAGCAGCCCAAATGCCCAAAAGTAGATGACTGGATAAAAAAGATGTGGTACATATATACAATGGAATATTACTCAGCAACCAAAAAAGAGAAACACATGTCTTTTGCAGCAACTTGGATGGAGCTGGAAAAGATCATGCTTAGTGAGATAAGCCAGAAAGAGAAAGAAAAATACCAGATGGTTTCACTCATAGCAGGAGTATAATGGACCAGGCGAGAAAATAACAAAAATAATGAACAACCATATACCAGAGACATTTTGTGGGGGTGGAGTGGGGAATGGGATCAAAAAAGGGGGGGGAGAGAAATGCACGGGATTATGGGGATGGCACAAGGGTGATTTGGTGATGGGAAACCGTGGGGATTACAATCGGGATGGAAAAAAAATGTACAAAATGATGTAAAAATAAACTTTTGTAATAAAAAAAAAAAAGGAAAAGAAGAAAAAAATGTCATTTTTTTGTTGAAGCATGATCACTTTTTTATAATATGGGGTACTTTCATGCCCTGAGACTGATCTTCACACCGCAGTGTTAGACATCATCTCCCCAGATTCCACTGTAGCTATGAAGAAATCATGTGACAGAGTTTAGCCAACCAGAGCCAATTCTACAAGTGCTGATGCATGTGAACAGACAACGACAGCACTAGGCCAAGAGCAATTATGAAACGCAATCCAGTTTAGAAAGGTCTATGGTCTGTAAGCCATGGTCTATGGATAAAAGTTGAGTTCTGGGTATAGGCATGGGTGAAAGTGGATTCACCCAGTGCAGAGAATACCAGTTAGAGCTTTGGATCCTTTCAATCCCTCACACAGGACCCAGAACTGATTGAAATTCCTCTTATAAGAGATGGAGAAAGACAAACACTGAATGGCATCTTAAGAAAAAAAAAATGTGTGCTTTATCTTCCCTGAGGATCCCAGGGTCACAGGTCACTCTACATGGCTATGATACATTATAACCCATCCCATGAAAAATGAGCCAGTAGTTCCTAAAACACCATAAATTGGAGCAAATACATTTATCCTGGCTACCTGATCTGTCTAATACACCTGCCTAATGCTATGACAAATATCCAATGTACCTGACTTGGGGTTTTTTACTAAGCAATTTAGAAGGATAAGCCAGAAGACAAATTTTAGCTAATTTGGACTTTCAATGTATTGTCCTAGGGAAGGCAACTAACACTTAGATTCCAGTAGACATCATGCCTTTCAAATCTCCTACTCCAACTACCTCCAATTTCTCCTTCAGGATAACTTCATTCTTTCACAAGATAAAGTATTATGTGTGGCTACTTTCTGAATTCTTCATCTCAAGGTATATCTTGGGTTTCAACAAGAATGATCAACCAACACTGACATTTACTCCTACTTAATCTCATGGTCGATGGATGATAGCTGGGTTTTGGAAATGAGCACGGTGAAGGTGGATTCACCCAGCGTACAGAATACCAGTTAGAGATTTGGACCCTCTCAACCCCTCACACAGGCCCCAGATCCGATAGAAATTCCTCTTATAAGAGAAGGAGAAAGACAAACATTGAATGATTTCACTCATGCAGTATATAAATAGAAACAAACCAAATCAATGAACTAAATAAACAAACTTAAACATTTAGAATGTAACACCAGAAGGGGGAAGGAGGAAAGGCTGAATCAGGTAAAGGCGGTCAATTATGTGAATGATAGAATGGACTTAGTGGCAAACATAACAATATTACAGATCTGATATATAATGATACACACCTGGAACCTACATAGTTAGTTTGGTTACTTTATAATGGTAATAAAGTAAGAATGAAAATCAATAAACAACTATAAACTGGACACATTCTACGAGATCAGAGAGGGGAATAGGATCAAAAGTGGGCTGGGAAGAGCACTATGACAATAGAACATGGGTGAAGTGGTGGTGGAAGACCACGGGATTACAGCTGAGATGAAAAAAAAAGTACAAATAAATAAGATTCAAAAGGTAAAAAAAAAAACATGGCTACTTTAAATTTTAAAAAATTAAAAAATTCCTAACCTTCAAATAAAAGAAAGTTCAGCTAAAAGTGGCTTAATATTTATAACATTTATAATCTTCCCTAACCCCAGTTTCATAGGTAGGACAATTCCCAGATATCATCTAAATAACCTTCACTGTGCTTTTTAAAAACGAATGGGTCTGTCTGCCTTCCTTCCCCTGCCGTTAGCTTCATCCTTAGACAGGGAGCAAGATGGCTGTCACAATTCCAGATACCATATCAGACACAAAAGTGTCTGCAGAGAGATTAATCTCTGTTTTCTCTTAGAAACAAGCTCTTCAAGAATCTCTCAGTGTTCCTCCACTCAACACTCGATTGAAAAAATTAATCACATGTATATGCTTAACCAATTACTAGTAAAGGTATAGGACCACTGTGATCAGCTTAGACTAATTAAGAAGGAACCCCAGGGCTGAGTGTCAAGGCTGGTCCCTGACTACCCAAAAGAATGTAGTCACAGCAAAGGGTCAGTGCTTGAACCAAATCAGGATTCTATAAGGAAAGAAGAAGAATGTCCAGTAACCAACAGTCTCAACAAAGGAAGTCATCTCCCTAAATACTTATTTTGGGGAGTGACATTACATCCTCATCTTTATTAATGAAAGAATACTCATTGGACAAGGCTCCTTTTTAGGAATAAACAATACCATGCCCATGTACAATGGATTCTTTTCTAATCTGGAGAAATGACTTTACATGTTGGTGACAGGAACCTTTCACCATTTTGCAACAGGAAACGCAATGAGGGACACAGCAGTGGTGGAGCAGGTTTGCAAGGCAAGACTCATCTGCTTGAGTGGAAGTTCTTGTGCCATTTATTGAAAGCATGCAGGTAGTAAAAGCTGGTTATGCAACAACGGCATGAGGAATAGGATCAAGAGGGTAGGAGAGGAATAGGGGACAAAGTTTTACAAGGATCGGGGAAGGAAACAGCATGACCATGTATATGATGTTACCACAGTCAGAGTTATCCTGAGACGACCATGGAGAGAGTCATGTTATCAAGTCAACAGCAGCCCAGGCGCCCCTGGGCCTGCCTCGTGATAGAGGCTATACTCCATCGGTAGTCAAGGAATGCTCTGCTGTGACTCGCATATAGCAAATAGGTCACAGTTGCCTTTAAGGAGTCAGCTAGTACCTAGCTCACCGAAACCCACATGTCCCCCCTTTCTATTATATGAGCAAGGGGGAGAGAAGGAAGGGTAAATAGTGGCCTGGTAGATCAGCATGGCTTTCAGTGGTGACATGATTGGATGTAAGAGGCAGCACCATTGGTCTGAGCAGATAAGAAAAAAATACAAATAGGAGACATAAAAATATTTGAGCATAAGTTTGTAAAGAGAAGCCTGTCTACCACGTTACATGGGTTAGCAAGTTTGGCAAATGAGAGACCATCAAAGGATTGTTGGAAAACTTGTTGAATTTCATGGAGCTGATTTAGCAACTTGGCCTGAAGGCCACAAACAGAGCCCTCCAAAGGAGAATCAAAAGCTAATAGCAAATTATGTTGTTGAAGGGCCCAGGAATAGGAGGTAAGATTGTTGGCAGTAATATCAGTTACACATAAGCAGTCAAAACCCATTTGCTATGTGCAAATCACAGCAGAGCATTCCTTGAGAGTCGTGCCTCTATCACGAGGCTGGCCCAGGGGCACCTAGCCTGTGTTGACCTGATAACATGAGTGACTGTTTCATGGTGGTCTCAGGATAACTGCCTGCGTTAACAGCAAATACTTTGCTGATGCAAATGTCTCTTGTATGGTCACGATGTCCCCTTCTCTGTTTCCTCGTAAAACTTCCCCCCCACACTCCATTCCCACCCTCCAGACATTATTCTTCATTGCCACATGATAAGCTTTTACTATCCTGCATGCTTTCAATAAAAGGCACAAGAACTTCCGCTTGAGCAGCAGCCTTGCCTTGCAAACCTGCTCCACCACTGCAGTGTCCCACATTGTATTCCTGATGCAAAGCAGCAAAAAGTTCCTGTTGTAACAATTACATAAGATTGACTTATTTTTCTTCAAATATTCTGCTAGAGAAGTAAAAATGGAGGACATAATCATTTTATGGAGACCTACAAGTTTGTAAACCCCTCAACGGAACAGATATTTTCTTTTCCATTTCTTAATACTCTGCAGAGCCAGGCTCCCATGGTAAGAATGCAATTCAATAAATAACTGATGCATTCAATTGGTAATCCCATTCATTCTTTCCAGGCTTCACCTAGCCCTTCATGAAAACTAGAGCTGTGATCTAACCTGTGTGTATTCGTGAAGATCTTGTGACTTCAGGATTCTTTCCCTACGCACCAGTCCCACCACAAATAGTCTCAGAAGTGGGATCTGCAAGCTGGAATTCAAATATTCTTTCTGATCACTGTGTGGGCTCCAGTAGGAGAAAAATATGATAGCAGGCAAGCATGATCTGGAGATGTTCAGATGTTGATGAAGCCTCCCCCAATTTCAACTTCAACCTCAAATGGGGTCTCATTCCTAAGAATCAGTGTGTTGAAACATCCCAAGACAATTAAAACTTTAATACGTCCAGACAGATGTTCACACACACAGTAAGTTTATATGAAATTCTCTACAGGATTTGAGATATTTCTCTTTTTCTCTCTTTACTCTCTTGTTCCCCTATTTAATCTCCCAGTAAAAAGATGGGGTTCTTTCCCTTTTCCTTGTGGCAGTTGCTGAACTGACTGATTCATGGCCTTTGGTTCTTCTTCCTCGACTCCAGGTTCTTATCTCTCTTCTCTGACCCCAGTCTCAACGTTTGTTGTTATGTCTGAGAAGTCCTTAGATACCATGGTTACCCAATGGGTCACACTGACTCTCCCCCAAACTGAGCGTTGCTGATTCATGGGATGCCTCAGGGATTATAATAGCCACAGCTGAAATAGCTGTCCAAACAAAGATGCTTAGATAATAGCAGCTCTTGAAAAAGACCAGACCCTGTTACAAATCAATTAGCTACCCCTTATTTCAAAGATATTCAGTGTGGTTTTCATGCTGGGAACCAGGTAGGATGGTATTTCCTGTACTGATTTATACAATGCTAATATTTATCAGGTAAAGGAAAGAAAATATTGAAAGAGTAAAAAGTCAAATGAAAAGTCCCAATTTTAAGATCATTTTTCATTATTTAATTGCCCCAAGGTGTAATCAAATGCACATCTGAATGTCTGAGGAGGGAGTAATTTAAGATCTATGGATTTCCACTTAGGATAATGGTGAAATGTAATATAGACTTTTAATTAAATATCTCAGCAAGGCTTTGTAGTTTATAAATAACTCCCCATATTATTTCATTTGATCACGACGACAGCCCTGGGAAGTAGGTGAAACAAGTTCAGACTGACACTGCCCTCACTGCCCTGGTAACTCAGACTCTGAGAGGCTCTAAGTCTGAAAGTTTATAAAACCATCTGGTGAAAAGAAGAGCCAAGCCTAAAATCAAGGTCTTCAATTCACTCTTTCCACTGCCCCCATTGCCAATTCACATTTATGACAAGAGATAGAGTCCTCATTGCCTAAACAAATAAAGCAAAACTTCAAACTCTCAGAAGCCAAGTTGCAGTTCAGGAGCTCCTTTCTTTATGTGGAGCCCGTGGCTTTGTCTTCTGGTCTGTATCTCTTTGCATCAATGTAAGAGAACAGCCTTGTACCTTTGAGGAGCATCTGGGAGAATCTGAGGAACCAGCAAGACTCCAAGGAGACTTGAAGGTATAAGGTGCTGAAGGCTGGCTGACTGAGCTAGGGAAAGTACTTCCACTGAAATTGCTAAGAAACTCAGCCTTCTTTGGGCTGCTATGAGTTATACATCCACTGGCCCTCAAATTATTTGAGTGTTTCCTTTACACCAAGAACCTGACACCTAGTTAAACGGAGAGTGGCCTGATATCCCTTTTAAGAGCAACACTTAAGGTTGCTCATCTCCAGTTCTTAATATGAAAGTACTGTTGGCTCTCTTGTGAAAATGTTGCCAAATTTTATTCTTCCAGAAGCTTCTTGGAGGGCTTGAAATAGAGTTCATGCAAACACTCCTTCTGCCAAGAACTCTAGGCCAGGACCTAGGATGACAGCTCAAACAGCACCTATGATGTCCAAGTCTTACAGTGATGTGCTTGTAATAGGCAGTGGGAGGTTGGTTGCACTTTAGGCTTCAACCTATGAGAGCACACAAGAGGTTTTCCTCAGGGGGTTGGAAAACAACTCAATAATAAGGTTTTAGACTTGACAGATGTCTGGAACTCTAATGAAAGATAATATGCAGGATTATAAGGGAGTTTTTGTAGCTAAGGCTTATTTTAGGCCTTTAACATCATTCTACATTCTTCTAAATTATGTAGCAAATATATTCAGCTGCAATTCAGTGTTGACGTGGCCATTGCCAGGGCCTTTGTTCCAAACAGGTAGCCCTTAAGCCATAGTTACAGTAGGTCATTTGAAGGGAAAATGTTAAACAATAACAAAAAAATGTAATTATGAGCATTATTATACAATGGAATGTGGCAATCTGGAAAAGGAGTGTGGAACTGACTCATGTATAATCTTCTGCCTCACTCACCATGAGAATAAAATGCCTTTACCTAAATTGTCAAAAAAAAAAAAGACAAATTTGACATACATCAGGTTTTGGTTGACTAATAATAATTCTGCTGTAATGGATCCACCTACATCCCAATAGATGGTTCTTCCCATTAACAGAAATCCTCACTGGGGTGTGGTAAAATAATTTTTCTCCACTTTGCCTGCATGATCTGATAGTAGATACCATTCTAATTGTGTCTGGGAGGTAAAGTATAATGCACACAGGAATGAAAATAGGACCTGCCTTTGATGGTAAAGAGAATTCCTTTCTGGGCAAGCCTAACTGATTATTGCATAGGAAATTTAAAAGATTATCATATTTAACCTAAGATTTTTATTTATCAGTAATCCTTCAGCTCATTGATATAAAACAATAAGTGGCAATCATGAAGAAAATTACTAAGGATTGAAATCTGTCTTACCAATGAAAAATTCACATATATACTTGTACCAGTATGTGTATGTAGAAGAAAATATTGGCATCTTTTAATCTTTATTCACTTTCATTCTTTGAAAGACTGACTCACTTCCTTCTTTGTGCAAAGCACTTCTAGCTTCTACAGATCCAACAAAAACACAAAAATCCTGACCTTTACAGAGTTTTCATTTATTCTTGTGGAAAGAAACAGACATTAATCAATGTCAGTAAAATATTTAGTGTGTCAAAAGCCAAAGATTTATGATAAAAATGAGTCAAATATTTAGCAAACAAGAAGTAAAAGATTCACAGTTGTGGACAGACTGTATAGTCCACCCGAGTGTGTCTCTGGTATCTACCATGATGCCTGTGCCTGACCTTGTAGGGATTCAAGAAAGGTTTGTTGAGTGACTGAATGAACAAATGAACAGAATTTATATCTCAACTTCATACTAGATTTCTTCTTGCCAACAAGCAGATCTCTTGTCCAAAAATGATCTGAAAGCTTCTTACAACAAAATGGCTAAGAAAGCAGCTCCAGCATTAAAGGAAATATAGATATGCTGTGTGGCTTTATTTATTTTTTGATCAATAACTTAAATGAAAGCACACTTGATAGCAATTTCCCAAATAACATATTTTCATATATATTTCACACATGACTTTTAAAAACTATATACTATTTCTCTTAACATAAGCTGAGATGGACAGGTCCAAATGTGATTTTGAGGGAAAAGAGAAAATATTGTATTGACAAGGTACCATGCAATGTTCCAATGCATGTGACTTTCTTTACAATCCCCAGACTATAACTTACCATTAAACAGCCTCAGTAAATATAAGATTATCAGATAAAGTTAATTCTGGGACTATTTCTGTAGTGTGGTAATATGACCATGCAGGCAGCAGGAAAAAAACGATGAGCTGCTTTTTATATTGGTCTGTAGATCTACAGCACCCTATGGTTTCTTCTCAGCAAAGATGCTTAGCATCTCAAGAGTCCTGGATCAAAGGACAGAGTTTCTCAGTCTCTTTAGATAAATGCAAGACTTTCCGGAACTGACATGGGTGGGGAGAAAAGGCAATAGTTGCCTCACCAGTCACATCCACCAAATAAACTACCAGATAAGTCGATGTGAGGTATAACCATTGCCTGCAGCATTCTAGAGAAGCAAGGAAGGACCTGACAAAAGCAACAAAGTCAAATTCAAATCTCCATTTTAACAATTATTTACCCTAGGTGGGAAAAGTAATGTCATACCCTTTTGTAAGTGAAATTATGCTATTTGAATTGAACACAACTCTCAGTTAAGGAGTTCAATGCTATTTGTAAATATCGGCTTTGAATGTGGATAACATTTAGGATATGTTGGAGATATCATCAGGTAGAAAACTTAGTAAAATCCTATGAACTAAATAAGATCTTTTGATAAAACAGTCTTCTGAAAAGGACATTAGGTGTTAGTTATACAGAAGAGAAGAATCAAAAAGTTTTAGATGATGCAAAAGGCTAGCAGACAGGATGGCTTCTATGCTGGAGTCCAATTCCAGTGTTTACTTAAGTCCACATCAGCAGGGACTTCCTGCGTCTCCCTCCTTAAATACGAGGAAGAACTTAAGAGATAATTTGCAGCCCACATGCAGTACCTTCTTTCTTCCAGTCTTCCCTCCTATTTATTCTCCCTTCCCTTTTCCTTCATTCTATTTTCTCTATCCTTGATCATTCTACAAAGTTCTAAGGTGGAGTGATGTCCTCATTATTATTCTGCTACAATTGTGGCGCAGTCAGGTGCTGAAGGGTGCTGTACAGAGTCGAGTCACTGGCATTCCACCAATGTAGTTTTCACTCCTCTCCAATGTAGTTTTAAAAGTGCAGCATTTAAATGAAAAATTCTTGGGTCATCAAAACAAGTTCTCCATTAGAGAGCAATAATAGAGAGCATAGACCTGTGATGACTATGAATGATGTGCCTGTGAACAAATGAACAGACGGAAATGGAAAGCAGATGTCAGCAACCTTGAACCAGGCATTCCTCTGCCTCCAGTTTATTTTTAGCAGATTTGTTACTGAAGTCTTTTCAGTTGCATAACTAATTCTCCAGGATTTTCATTAATCTCATAAGGTAAAATAGGACAAAAAATTTGCCTATAAGGGTTAGTGGAAAATACTGATTTTTTTTAAAAGTAGTCTGCTGTGTGTTTGGTTACGGTTGGGGTGTTCTCTGGCTTTTAATTTTCCCAGTTTGATGTCAGAGTAATAAAGTGTAATCTATCTTTGATAGATTGTAATAGTGATTGTTACATACTGAGGGTGTGTCAGCCTCCTCAAGGCTGGGAAGTATAATATTTGCCTTAAGTCCTGGGTACACAATAAGATGACCAACAGTCTCATTAGCTAAAATGAACTCAAGGTATTGGTTTGGGCCTGAATTTTCCATGCCAGAGGAGATACAAGGACCTCCATTTATTCTCTAAAGGAAACAACAAGTGTCAGCAGCTCTAGTAAGATAAATGTGGAGACACTTAGCCCTACTTAGCAAACAGGCTATGTGCTCAACCGTTAAGCCTGGGGAAGACCTTAAAGATCTATGTTCACTATACTTATATAGACCTTTTCCTGTAAATCCTCAGTCTCACCTTGATCCTTGTCTCTTTGGTTTTGGCACTCCTAGGTTGGAATGAGATGAGGAGAAAATGGGGTTCGGATGCCCAGACTCTGTATTATAGACAAGTACATCTTTACACACCTCCACAATGAAACTCTTTTTAAAATGTGGCTTTTTTGGAACTGTATCAACCACACTTGAGTTGCTGTTCCATTTAAGGCTATCACAGGTCTTTTAAAGAGCAATTTAATTGCTATAGGCATGTACATTTTTGCCTATTAAAAATAGCTTTACAAAGAATGTGACCTGTGTTTATAAGACAAAAAAAATTTTATGCTTTTCACAAAAAGTAGCTTCCTTTTTTTTAACCTTTAAAAATATCTTGGCAGTTTGATATATAATTAACAGCTTAGCAGGATGAGAAAGAAAAAAGCAAAGTGCAACAAAATTTTACTAAGGTCATTTTAAATTTCTTAACATAAGTACAACCACATAATAATTGATCTCCACATATTATAATACAGTGAGAATCCATGTTCCCTCTCATTATTGGACTCTAGAAAATGAAAATGAAAAGAAGGTGAAATCTCTTCAGGAGAGCATGTAATGCCATGCCTTTAGCATTAAGGAGAAAGAGACACTTTTGAAACAGAATGAGATACAGGCTGCCCTCCCAGGTCCTGCGTGATTTTTTTTTTTTTTAGGTTAAAGATTTATTTATTTGTGTATACAGAACTGGGGTACAGGCCAGAGGCTCAGAGGCGGCAAGAGGCTTCACCAGAGACAGAATGGGGAGCACAACAGGCAGAACGACGAAGTACACTGCTGAAGGGAGCAGCGGGCAGGTCAGGAGAGGTCTGCTGTGCCATGTGGTCACCTCCGGAGCAGGCGGGAATCGAACTCATGAGGAAGTGGCTTTAACTTCTTAATGCTGCGCTTTAACCCACTGCGCCACCAGGGAGGGCCAAGTCCTGAGTGATTTTTAAAAGAATATGTTTATAAAGACGTCCCAGTAGAAGATCAAAGAGCTTTATATATGAATTTTGGAGGACAGTCTAAAAATAAGTAACAAATGTGCTCAAAAGTGCATTTTGATTCAACTTGACTGTTAAGTATCTTCAGAAGACCTACTCTCGGCTCATGCCACAGTGGAGCATATCAGCAGAGCAGGCTGACACAAACGAGATGTATGGATTTTTTCTTTTCGTTAGTTCAGACAAGTATAGCAATTGAGTGATTTCCTTTCAAAAGTAAAAAACAACTAACTGGCCCCTTTAATATCACTGTTTGGTGAATTAATAACCTCCCTAACAGACTTATCAAATCGACAAGAGAATAAGATCTTAAAAATTGAATAATGATGTGGCCCTCCCTGGTGGTGCAGCGGGTTAAAACACAGCATTAAGAAGCTAAAGCCACTTCCTCATGAGTTCGATTCCCGCCTGCTCCGGAGGTGACCACATGGCACAGCAGACCTCTCCTGACCTGCCCGCTGCTCCCTTCAGCAGTGTACTTCGTCGTTCTGCCTGTTGTGCTCCCCATTCTGTCTCTGGTGAAGCCTCTTGCCGCCCCTGAGCCTCTGGCCTGTACCCCAGTTCTGTATGCACAAATAAATAATCTTTTAAAAATTTTTAAAAAATTAAACTGTGGGGGAACTTGGAAAAATAAAGAAACTGAAGGAAATCAGATGAGCTTGAAAGGGAAAACTCTCAATTGGTGTTATCACAGGAGAGAGGAATATGCTAACCCGCTAAGACAGGAGTGGGTGGAGGGGGAACTCCTTAAGTTAGATGAACAGACAGAGAACAAAGGAATGAAATCTATTTACATCATTTTTTAAACATGTATAAAGTGCACAGTGACATACAGCAGAAGACTAGCTTTCAAAGAATTCATGGAACAAAACTAAACTTCTAAAATAATGTATGATGTTGGTTAATTTCATACTTTGCACAGAACTGGGTACAGCTGGCTTTCTCCTACTGATATTTTAAAAGAGAAAGGAAAAGTAAAAAGTAAAATGTTTTATATCAATTTTATTGACCTGGGAAAATATTTAGAAAGAATTTAAAATTTAGAAGAAAGAAAATATTTACAAAGAAAATTTATTTAGAAGAATGTATAAAAATATTCCATTCTTCCCCACTAGCTATTTTTATTTTATAGATCCAGAAACTGAGAGGGGAAAAAAGCATGAAAAAGCTCAGTCATAATACTTCCTATTTGGCATCAGGCATTCTCAAAGTTGTTTACAAGTGCACATATGCTTTTTTTTAAGGACCACATTCACAGCAAGAAAGATGGATAAAAGCAGCTACTTGTGAATATCTTCCAGTCTGCTATACAAAAAATACCAAAGCTTCTGTGTTTCTGTGTTCTTGGATATTAACTGCATATATCTTCATAAATAAAAGAACAAAATGCAAATGAGTTGTAAATGTTTATACCATGGTTTGTAGTTTTTTGTAGTGTTTAAGAAAAGTTGTTATTGAGAGAAGGTAAGGAATCTCTAATAGCTGTAAGTATAGGGAAATTGACAAGAATGTTAAAAGACAATTGTGGCATTATTTGCAATGCTAAGGTATGGAAGCAACCTAAGTTGACAGAAAACTGAATAAGCAGACATGATATGTTCACACCATGGAACACTATTAGCTATGTGGAAAAGTGAACTTTTGTCATTTGCAGCAAATAGAAGGAACTTGGGGGAATTAGGCAGTGAAAGTTAGCAGAACAGTGAAGACAAATATTGGATGACGTCACATGAGTAATATAAGGGAGAAAGTGGATAACTGACAGCCAAAACCAAAAATAAACGGGTGGACATTGACAGATGAACTGAAGTTAGGAGAGTGAGGAGGGTAGGGGGAGAGAAAACAGGAGTTATAAGCGATAGTGGTGGGCATTTTGCTTTTGCTTTCTTCAAAAATAAAAAAATAGCCATTAACTTCCTTAAAGGGGGAAATGAACAGACAAAAAGGCACAATATACAAAATAATATAAAACACAAAACATCTTTGTTTTGAACATATAGAAGAGCTTTGTTGAGTTAATAAACACTTCATAAGACTGCATCACAATTGGACAGAATTAAACTTCACAGAGAATGGTCCTGCGAGTAATTTGTTGGTTTCCTCCCCTGTAATCCAACAGTAGGGATTACAAACTTTGTGACAAAGTGACAAAGTTAGTCCTTCTTAATGATACCTAACAGCCACACTGATCATCCTGAGAAACTCCTAGGACGCCTGCCAATCTCCCAACAGCAGTTTCCTCACACAAGAAATGCCAGTGCTGACGTTATGGCGGGAAGCCACACTGCCTCACTACTCAGTCTCCAAATACACTTAGAAACCTGAGAAACTTACAAACATCAGCAGGTGGCTTCTCCCTTTTTTGAGAAAGAGAAAACCTTAGACTAGGGGAGGGAGGCAAGCTGCTGGGTGGATAGATGTTTCCTAAAGCACTTGAGATGGTGCCTGCGGAGGGAAAGACACCATTAGGAAGGATCTAGGAGGAAAGTCACAATTTCGACCCGGGCGTTTTCCGTTTATCTCTGGAATCCCGCCTCGGGGGAGCGCGCTTGGAGTTGTGCGAAGGAACATGTCCAGCCAGGTGCCCGGCCGCAGCAGTGGGGTGGCTCGCAGGCTGGGGCGCCCAGGCAGGGCTACGCTGGTGTGGGTGGGGGTCCGTGCCTGGCCGGGGCCGCCGCGCACGCACGTCCAGGAGACTTAACCACCATGGACAGCTCACTGGCTTCCCCCAGTCAGCTCCGCGTTTCACAAACTCTACCCGAGCCACCAGCGAGGTTGATGTTGCACCCTGGATAAATGCCCTGTGCTCCTGACTTTGCATCCGCACCGGGAGACTGGCAACTGCAAGCAGAAGTGGTTTATATATATATATATATATATATATATATAATTTTATATAATATATATATAGAGAGAGACTGCGCGGCCTCCAGGAGTAAACCACCCATCCTCCTGCCCTCAAGTCAGTCTTGGACGGTGCCACCGGATTCTGAGAATCAGAGACAGTTGGCAGAGAGAACTGGGCTCCACGTTCTTATATTTCCTCTGATCATCCGGGCTGCCCTTCTGCCTGCCTTGACTTTGCCGTGTTAAATGAAATAAAACAGTCAGGTCCCTGGCCGAGAGAAGGAAGGGGTGGAGTAGTGGGGGACGATGGAGGGGGGGGGTCTGGCAGCTGGAACCAAGAGAGGGGAGGGGTGAAGGAGTAGTGGGGGATGGTAGAGGGAGTATGGAGGAGAGCGACACCTGGGCTCCAGGAAGACAGTCAGCTCCTGCACACGCCTTCGAGGGGATCAGACCTGGGTCCAGACTGGGTGGGGATGAAAGAGGTATATCTGGGCACCCCCACTGAGAATGTGCCCTCACAGTCTGCCAGGGGCTTATGTCACCCCTGAGTCATGGGCTGAGCAGGAGGGAGAAAGGAGGGGAGGACCCCCCCACCCCAGTTCACTCATGCCCCATCCTGTCCTCAAGAGTCACACTATTTCCAGAGGTCCTTTCCCTGAAAGCCAGATGCAGGGTATTCCCAAGAGCAGGGAGTGCCAGGCTGGTGAGTCTGACTGCAGGGTACAAAACCATGCTCTCGGTCTGGCAGAAGGGGGTGAAGTCTCCAATTTTACCTCTACAGGCAGAAGAGATTCTGCATGGTAATCAGTCCAGATTTGGGGGGAGGAAAGCCCAAGAGAAGGCCAGAGAAAGCAGTTAGACCCACCACTGGGCTCCCAGGCTGTTGAACTTTGCATCAAACCTTTGATCCCCAGACGCCCAGCATTGTTCTCCTCAGGGACTGTATCCACAGTGGGCGATCCAGGTCTGTAGAGAAAGATGAGACTGAACAAGAGGCCCCTACCTGCCTCTTGCCAGACCCTAGACTGCTGCTCTAAAAGCCATATGCCTCCCCTTTCCTATACCCTACACAAGGCCAAAAGACCCCACGAAATACACATATTTCCTGGCCTCATTTCTCACAAGAATCCCAGTAAGGGCAGGCAGGGTCCAGGACCACCAGTTAAAAGCAAGAGTCACAGTGCCTGACTTTAGAGCTGACAGCTTGGCAGGGGCCAAGCATGGTGTCCACAGGTAAAGTGCTTCCCAGTCCCAGTGACACATAGGTCCTGCCTTCCAGAAGCCCAAGCTCAAAAGTTAAGAAAGGGCCAGAGGGCTCCCAGGGAAGCTGGGCTCCCACCAGGAAGACTCCGTGGCAGCAGCTGGGGAGGAGTTTCAAGTTGAGTGGCTGGCATCTGAGCCAAGTGGGACGTGGAACTCCACATACAGTCTCACACAAATCAGGGCGACCCTCTCAGGGAAGACCTGATTTCAGCCCAGCCAAGTGCTCTAGGCAAATACAAACATAAGAGCTCAGGTCTCCAGTGGTGCATATCCCAGCCACATGCCCCTACCACACACACACACCCAATGCCTGAAGAGAAGACATGCTTTGAAGGTCATAGGTTTGGGAGATATACAAGTACTTCACCTTGGAGAACTGGTGCCTAGAACCTTCATTTCCTAAACACCAGCTCAGTTCATGTTGACTTGGATGTCTCTGGAGAAAAAGCCTCAGTGCTAGGCTTTCTGAACCTGATTAGAGAAAGCTCAACATTGCCCAGGAAGCAAGGGAGTTAAGAATGGAGTGAGACCTACATTTCCAAGGAGGCGATGGCATCAGCAAGTCTAGGCATCTCCCAGAGGTTGTTCCTCCAGGTATCAAATCAGCCCTGTCCCCATAGAAGACAGCTCCTGTTGGAGTCTTATCCTCTTCTCACTACAAAGAGATTTGCTAATGAGACACACCCTTTCCTACCTCTGCTTGGGATCACATCCTTTCCCCTCCCCCCCTTTTTTTGATACCTTGACATCAGCTGACAATAGCCTCCTCAAAAATCTCTAAAGGAATCAAGCCAAGATGTTACTTGAATCAATTATGCAAAATTCTCCATGTAAACAGTGACAACATTTAAAAAAGGGATGAGTTTAATGGTTTGTTTTCATAGGATTTGAGAGAGATCGCTTAGAGCTACAGATTGGCAACTGTTAAATCAGGATACGTATTGGTAATAAGATAAGGGAATTCCTGAGCCCAGGTGCAAAGTCTAAAGAGTTATAGGTACTTTTCTGGTTTGTATGTTTGTTTGTCTGTTGTTTGGATTGAGGAAGAAAATGGGGAGAAAAAGGAAATTAAACATAGGTGTTAGTTATTTTTTCTAAATTGCCAGAGGAGATATCTCTGGAGATGCACATCAAGTGATTATTTAAACATGAATTTATGAGTGAAAGTGGCCTGAAATTTTTAGAAATCTCTTTTACCAAGTGGGATCCAATGCTGACACTGACTGGGGTGGGAAAATGAAGTCTGGGCTGGCTCATGGGCTAGGCATGTGTGTAGGCGGAGACCTCACAGTGCTAACTGTCTTCATATGGAAAGACTTCAGGTTCAAGACAGGCCTGCCAATCCTCCTGTTTGGTAAGGTGCATTTACCTGATATCAAGGCCTCAGCAAAATGTCAGCCCTATTGGCACTTGTTCAAATCCTAAACCCGAGGAGGAGGGAGGGCTCCCAGTGTGGAATCATCTCATTTGCAGTCACATGTCCACTACATCATCATGGAGATGATTCAGTTAGATTGAGAACTAGATTACAATGTCAGAAAATATCCTTTTCAGAAAGGTAAAAAGTGAGGGCCTGGGTATATATATATTGAGGAGGATTTCTGCTACAGGTAACAGACAGGGTGGGAAGCATAGGAAAGAGGTAGCTGCTTCTAATAATTACCTTGGGCTCGAACAGAAAAGGCTCCTGAAGGAAGTGTTCAGTTTATTTAAGACTTATTTTTACTTTTTTGAAGAACAGACCAAAAGATGATTTCTGGGATAGACCACTAAAAAGATCTCCCTCTTTGGTGAGAAGAACAGAGAAGACCAAATCGAGGAAAAGGTGAAGTCATAAATTATGAGGAAACGATGGTATTCCACAATATAAGGCTATTTTTTTTCTCTATTATTTCTTTTTTTTTTTTTTTTGAGGAGAGGGAATTCTAAAAATAGTTGATAGATGTTTTGCCATAACACCAGGAAAGTGTGTGGGGAAAGAAAAAAGATGGGGAAGGGAGGGAGAAGGACTCAACTTTATTTACTTTCTAGAAAGAGCAATATAAATCAAAGCTATTATTGATGCCAGTCTTGGTAATGTTCTGTGAATATAATGAATTTATTTACAGCATGAGTGACTTAATATTTTCAACTCGATTTTAATCTTTAATCTTCTACTGGGGGAGGGTTTGCATTTTAAAATCTGGATAATTTGAAATTTGGCTAAGTACCTTTGTTGTTATTGCAGCAAATGTTATTATCATTTTACGTTAAAACAACTTGCAAGTATTAAATGACTCTTTTGTGCTCTCCTGTTTTACAGATTCCCCCTCCAGATCTAACGATTACATTAAGGTCCCTGCGTCTTTTTGGAAAGAATTTATTATAAATCAGAGTGTTAGAGGTTCAAAGGTAGACTTTTCTGAATGTTGATGCTTTGTCTTTTCATGCTATGCTAACAGGTCTAACTTTTAAGGGAAGTTGTGGAAATTCCCTGAGATTTTTTTTTTTTTTTTTTTTTTTTGGTAGTGGTGGAAGCCAAGTTTTTCAAAGCATGGAGTTGAAAGTAATCAGATGAGGGATACAGCCGCTTCTGAAAAGGAGTAGCCCCAAACCAAAGCAAGCTGCACACTGCTAGTTAGCGAGCTGCAGTTAAGGAGGGGGGAAAGCTAGGCGAGCTAAGCAAGGGTCGGTAAGGGGGCGCTATTTCCCTCATCCTGGGTCAAATCTGAAGAGCATCAGCCAGAAAGTCAGGCGTGATACAAGTCAGGCTCCCTGCATCGTCTCCAATATCTACCCCATTAGCCTTCGAGAGAGTAATGAAACCTACCAGGGGGATTGTCTAGAGGTCAAACATCTCTTGAAGAACCGCCCGCGTTCACTGCAGAAAAGACAGAGAGCCGGTTGGGCGGGTGTTCACATCCGCTGCAATCCTTTCCCAGCTGATACTGCCCAGTAATTCACAGCAGTCTTGCTTCCCCGCCCAACAGCTTTGGGAAGAATCCCCTGCTTTCCCTTCGCTTCTCCGAAGCAAAGCAGCATGCAGTGGGGGTTCCGTTGCATCTGCGCGCTGAAGCGACACGGCTAGAATCCTTCTAGAATATGTAACAGGGGACTGGGGCGGGAGGGGGGGGGGCACGAAATAGGCTCTCCGGGAAAGGGTGACTTCCACCCCTGCCTGAGGGCGAAAGAGCCGGGTGAGGTGCGCAGGAGTACGGATCCCTTTGCGCAATCCAAAAGGGGTCTCGGTGGTGCGCTTGGGTTTCCTCGGACCTGCTCCAGAGGACCTCAGCGGTTCTGAGACAGCAAGAAATGCCACTTCGATCTGGAGTCTGAAAGCGTTTTTACTCTTCGAAGTGAAGCAGCTCCCCCTCCCTAGTCGACGCGCCCCACTCGGCTTGTCCCGAGCCAGGGCCAGGGAGGAGGACTCCCCTCTCGCTGCTCTCTTCTGGCTCTCCGAGCGTCCAGGCAGGCGGAGGATGCCGTCGCCCTCGCTCCCGGGCCGGGTTCCTCGGCCTCCTCCTTCGCCAGTCCGCCCCCGGCGGCCGCGGCGCCCGTTTGCTCAGCGGGGAGTCGGAGGCGGCGGCTGCCCGGGTAGTCCTCTAGCCCTCGCGAAACTCGGGGGCCTAGGCTCCCGGATCCGCGCGAGGGCAAGAGCCGGACGGGACGGGATCGAGCGGCGGGTCTCACGCCCCCGGCCGGGGATGGAGCTGCTGGGCCCGCGCTCCCGGGTGGGGTTCGACAAGGCTAAGAGCCGGCGGGCCGCGGAGAGCGCCGGCACTTGCAGCGCATTTCCAGCTCCGGGCTCCCCCGGGCCCGCTCGGCCGCCTGTCGCCGCCCCCGCCCCCCGCGCGCCCGCGCCCTCGCTCGCCCGGCGCGCGTTCCTAGGGCGCCACCTCTTTGCGACTAGCTCACTTCTCCAGCAGGTTTGCCCCGGAGCGTGTGAACATTCCTTCTCTCGGCTTTGCTCTCGCCTCCAACCTGCGCAGCCCGGCCAGTATGCCTCCCCGCCAGTGAAACGCGCCGCAGTCGCACTGCGCGCCCGCCGCCGCCCCTCCACGCCGCCTGAGCCCGCCCTCGTGGCCACCTGGCCATCCTGATCGACGACACACGCACTTGAAACTTGTTCTCAGGGTGTGTGGAATCAACTTTCCGGAAGCAACAACCCACCAGAGGAGGTAGACAGACAGCTATGTATATATATGTGGGTCTTGCTACAAGTGGCTGAGGAACCCGTGGCCCAGTGCGCACAGAAGCTGACTTCGGAGGGGAAACTTTCTTCTCTGTTGGGGAAGGGGTTAGCCCTGCTCCCCGCACCCAAGAGAACTGCGGCCAGAGTCATTAGACATTGCTATGGGAGACGTGTAAACTCGCGACGCATCCTTGATGCATATAGCAAACCATTTCACTTGAGTTATTATTTCAGGGGAAGCGTCTCCGATTTTTTCTTTCCTTTTTGGTCCTTTTTGCCTGTGTGGTTTGGAAAAGGCACAGTTGGAGTAGCTGGTTCCTAAATAAGTAAGTGCTGAGAGGCTCCAGAGAAAGTTTTTTTTTTTTTTCTTTGCAACTTGGGAGATGCCCTGGATGTTGGAAAGGCCATTTGAGAGCACACTAACAGGGGCGCGGGGCCGCGCGGGGAGGAGATGTGGCCTCCGGACTGACATTTCGACCCCTTTGCTCTCCGTTGCAGGTCCTGGGAGCCAGCTGAGACGATGTTGCGGAGGCTGGTTCACCAGTGGAGCGTCGCAGTGTTCCTGCTGAGCTACTCCGTGCCCTCCTGCGGGCGCTCAGTGGAGGAGCTCGGCCGACGGCTGTAAGTGCCCCGGCCTCCCCGGGGCGCCGGGCGAGGGTTGGGGAGGTCCGGGCTAGAGGGCCGCTGGCTGGTGCCCCGCTGAGGGCTCGCGGCAGTCCCGAATGCTCCCCTCTGGTGTTAGCCAGCGGGAGATCCCGCTACCTGAGGCAGGGATGAGGTTGGGTCCTCAAACCCCGCGGCGGGAGAACTGGCTGAACTTCCAGAGCAGAGAGGCGACAGACACATTTCACGCGAGTTTCCGTAAGAGGGAGCGTTTTACAGAAACTCTTCTGAGCAAATATCCTCTGCCGGTACTGAAAGAAAAAGGTTCCTTTCAGGACCCAGGAAGGCTTTAGAAACCCGGCGGAGTCCGAGAGACTCGGAAAGCTAGGAGGAAGCCTGGGGATGCTGGGGACATTTGTCCCGGGCGTGCTTGTATACATATTGAATGTGGGTGGCAGTTGCTGTGTGAAAAGCGAAAACCTTACATCTAATTTTATTATGAATGACATAATTTTAGGTATATAAAGTAGGGCCACATTACATAATGAAGGCATATTATATAATAAAGTAGTAACAACTTCGCAAATGGCACCAGGCCAAGGTTAGTATCAATACCTTTCGGGGACGCTAGAGAGCTAAATCCCAACAGGGCTAATAGGTGTGGAAACTTTTTTTCCCCTTGGAGTGACTGCTAACAGTTCTTTAAGCTGGAGTTAAATATTTGCATGGTAGAATGAAAACTTGTCTTTCAGCATTCTCACTTGGTGATTCTTTTAAGGATAATTTTGACCTTAAAATAATCATAGCGAGACCACTAGACAAATGTTACTAGAGGTATTGACTGAGAAGTAGAAACTGTGGGAGAGTTTCACTATCTAAATTATCTGTTGGACACAATGCATTCATGTGTGTAACACACCTCAGGGCGATCCTGAAGCTGCTCCCTGTGGGGATGGAAAAAGCATAAAGTTTGAAAACTGAGAAGAGTTTGCCTCTGGAGAAGGAAGTAAAGAGAACTTTTACATTGACAATAAAGAGAGCAATATCTAATATTTACAGTACTGTTCCTGGTGCTTCCTTGTAAATTCCCAAGGGGATACAGAAAGGCAACTGTTTTATATGTGCCCTTGGTCTATTATTAATTAGAGCAGAAAATCCTTAAATGAAATTACTTTAGACATGTCTGAACCTTGGCAGCAAAATGAAAATCTATTATGAATCTCCTAAGGCAAATTGTGTAGAACATTGTACTGCAGATAAAGCTGCATTGTACTCTTCAAATCAACATTTTGCTGATGTATTTCTGAAGAAATACTCATTTTTTGCTCATTTTGAGATTTATATTAAATTCAATTATTTAAGATCCATAGGTAAATACAGATGAGGACTGGATTCTTAAAAGCACACTTACATACTGTATTTATTTGGCTGAGAAATACTGTATTGGAACAGAGCCAATTTTTTTCTTTAAAGTTGCTTAAGAAATACCTGTTTTCTCTTTTGAGAAACAGTAAATGGACCATGATTAAATCCACAGTTAAGGCATAAAAATAGTGCTAAGTTGTTCTGAAGGCTATTTTTAACTCTTTCTTTGTTGCACCTTGCAAAGTGAGCATCAGAACCCATTTAGCAGCCAAAGTCTCTGTTATAGTTTTGTTTGTGGGTGAAATGTAATATTGTAGTTAAACACTCACACTCAGCAGACGGTTTTAAAACTACCACAAAACATTCTTATAGCTAATGGCTAATAGATCATCACATTACAATCCTGGTTTTTCACAGAGGCTGAAATCATCAGTTGATGAAGATGTTTCATCAAATTATTGCAGCCAAATGGAGTTGAAAAAAACAAGTCATTATTTCTGCTTTTCTGCCAGTACATTTTGTGTGCTAGACAAAACATCAGTCTACTATTACGCTAAATCCACTGAGTTTCTTGAAAGAAATTTTAACATATAATCAAATCATACTCCTCCCTAATTACTTTTCACAACAAGTATTAGGAGAAACTGCTTTAGAAGTTTTGCTAACTAGGGACTCATTTTTCAGGGGACAGAAATTACAGCAAGAGCATTGCAAAGGAGGCAGTGATCAGCTGTCCATCCTTTGGACTGGGAATGTAGAAGCCTCTGTTGAAGGCAGCTAGAGTTGCTTTCACGACATGTTGGAGGTTGGAAAGTGCAGTTTATGGGTGCTTCTGTGCAGATGAGCATAGCTTTCAGCAGGTGGCTACCTTTGTGTGTAAACTGAAATGGGAACTCCGGCAGATTCAGAAACCTAAAACATCACTGACTGATTTGCTGGGGAGGCAGCCTGGGTCCTTTCCACTTAATGAAGAGCATAACTTTCAACTGAGTCATTGGGACTGGAAGGGACTTCTGTGAGTCATCTTAACTCTAACACCCTAACCCTGGCTCCTCCGTGTGCCACAGAACTTTTCTCCTCAAACCCAGGCTCCTTCTTGTGGAGCCTCACAGCAGCGCAAGTCTGCTGCTAGTTCAGCCTGGACTGGAGGAGGAATTTCCAGCCCTCCGCGTTTTCCCTGTGTTCCTTGAGAGCGTCTTAGAAATTTAATCTCCTCCTGAAAAGTCCCTTGAGAGTCATTGTTCTTTAAAGCTAAATAGCTATATCTTTTTGACAGCCTTTACTTTTGTCTGCATTTCCCCTGTATTTCTGCAATTTTTTAAAATAATAACCAAAGAAGAGTATGAATTAATGTTCTTATTTTTCCCTGCTGGAGCTTAGATATGTAATTTATGCCATGTGAGAGGCTGTGCTAGCTCGTGCTTGCAGACATAGAGTAATGGGCTATCATTGAAGCCATACTTACAACTTAAATATTTCACATTTGTCTGAATGGAAAGCCTCTTGAATTTGAATTTATTAGTCACCACCTACGTCTATCCAGTTTCTATGAGCCACTCAGTTATCCTTATGTCAGTTCCTGTCTATTCTGAAAGTATATAGAACCTTCTATGGCCTTATTCCGTGTTTATCACAAAGATGCCATTATAATCCTGCCCCCTCTCGGGTAGCTGTCCAATCCAAAATTCATTCTTCTTTATATTTTAAATATAGGTATCTTTGAATGATGAAGCAAATTAGCTAACAATATTTCATACATAGCATATAGAAAATGCTCCTAAGTAGGAAATTCCCCTTACCACGCAGAAAGCATTCTTGGCACCTCCCAAGAGAGGTACTATTTTAAACTGGACAAAGTTGGGCCATATATTGTAGGCTTCTTCTAAAATAGGAGAATGACTCCATTCCCTAAGGGAGTGGAAAGCCATCTGGGAAAGTGCAGAGCTTGAGTTAAGGGGGTACTGTGACTCACTGACAGGCATATATGCATGTCCTGGGGCATGGGCAGTGATTACAACAGACCACCCACTAAAAGTTCTGGCTTTGACTTAAGTGAGAATAGGCTATATTAATTATACAGTTGTGGAGCGATACAGATGGGGAGGAGGTGTGCCTAGAGTTGAAAAAGAAAGAAAAGTTCTCCATACTATAAATGAGAGGCTAAGTATGTCTTAACGTGACATTTTGCTAAAAGTATTATTTCACTGCAGTGCTTATGAAATATCTAAGTATATATTCCCTATTCTTTTAAAAAATGTCACTAAAGAATATAAATATATTGTATCAAATCCTCCCTTATGTAAATTGTTAGTTTTCTAGAGTGCTATTGCCAAAAAGTAAGTGATTTTTAACCTGGTCACATGTGGCACCTTCGAAAAGAAGAGTGAATCCTTCATACCTCATTTCAGCCCAGCTCCTGTTAAATTTCTTTCCATTAACTCGTGTCTTTTTTCAACTACACAGCTACAGTCAGTAGCTGTAAAGTCAGTCCACATGCTAAAATACCCAAAAGAGGTCAGCATTCTGGGTATAAGGTCAAGAGAAGTAATGACAGTCTTTTCATGTCTGCTCCTTTGTCTCACAATCTAACTAGACAATCTCTCATCTCACCCTTTCTCCTCCCCACCCCCATGATAACCCACTCTCTAGGAATCCTATGTGCTTGTTTTAGTGATGAAAATGAACTTCTTGGAGGTGAGGACAACAGCTTGATCTTCCAGGAGATTCATAGCTTCCTGACCATGGGTGAACTATCAGATCCCACTGCAGGGGTGTTTCCTGAACACGCACCCCATCCTAGCAAAGAAGGGGTGGAGAATGTGGAAGAGTCACCTTGGTTTTAGAATCAGGAGGCCTAGTTTCTGGAATCTTGACTGTGCCTGCCCTCATGGAGTGAGGCATCGCCATACTTGACTCTTTCATCTACACAATGAGGAGAAAGCTATTTACAATTGTCCAGTTAATTCTGAGAAGTTAAAGAATTGGCACTCGTAAAGCAATGGCGGACTCAGACACCACTGTGCTGGGGGAGCATGAGCCCTGAGAAATACCTCTGAAGAGTTTTGAACATTGGTTTCTTTTCAGTGTAGAGCTTTCAGTTGTGGAAATCACTCGAGGGAGTTATTGGAGGAAGAGGATTAGCTTTCTAAGGAGCTATCAGGGAACACAGCAGTCAAGGGGATGAACAACAGCAGTGTTGAAGCAAGCCAGATAGACTTGATTCATATGTGCAAGCTTTCAATGTGGGTAAGATACACAGAACATAAAAAAGGAATACATGGATGGGCATTTAAGCCAGTGTCAGAAAGCCAGCTAAAAGAATGCTCAGGATTAATTTTTTTCACTATATTTTTATTAGAGACTTGATTGAATAGAAGAAAAAAAAAGTCATTTCACTTCTGTTCCTAGAGATATTTCACAAAGAAAGAGTAGAAAAGTGAATTTTTCAATTAAATAAAAAAGATAATACGCTCTGAAATTCTAAACTCAAAAACTAGCAATAAAAACTTGAAGCACTAAAGAACTAGAGTGATCTCACTTAAATGCACAATTTCATAGAATCTGACTACTTTACCTAAAGATGCAAACTGTTTTAACAGTGGGCCTTTAGATGTAAAGTCCTTGGAAACCCAGAGCCTATCAGCCTCTAGAGAGCTTTTGTTGCTCACCTCAGCCTTCAGTCAATACTCTTAGGACATGCTGGTCTCTGAGATTCAGTATTTTGTTATTTTCTTAGCAGGGAGCAGTGTGTGTGTGTGTGTGTGTGTGTGTGTACTCTAGTGTGTGTGTGCTCTTGTGTGTGTGTGTGTGTGTGTGTGTGTGTACTCTGGTAAAACCAATCTCTTGGGCTAGGACTTCTGGAATTACTTCCCCACCAGAACTCTGGAAAAGGTAAAAAGCAGCTCAGTGCATTTTGGCACATTTCTGAGAACAACTAAAACATATCTTAATTGAGATGGGAATATGGAAATCGCTGGATCCAATCCCTTCTTAGTAAGCACAGGGGGCCCATGTGGCCTGGGGTGCCCATGTTCCCACCTACGTCACCTACTCAGCCAGCAGGAGGCCAACCCTGACCTCTGAACTGGAAAAAGAAAGGGCTTTTTCCTCCTGTCTTCCTGCGTGGTCTCTATCGATGGCTACACCTTGATTGTTCACTTCCTCTCCTGCTATTTTTTTTTTCCTTTAAAGCAAAAGGGCCGTGTCTGAACATCAGCTCCTCCATGACAAGGGCAAGTCCATCCAAGACCTGCGGCGACGGTTCTTCCTTCACCACCTGATCGCAGAAATCCACACGGCGGAAATCAGAGCTACCTCGGAGATGTCCCCCAACTCCAAGCCTGCTCCTAACACAAAGAACCACCCGGTGCGATTTGGGTCCGACGACGAGGGCAGATACCTAACTCAGGAAACCAACAAGGTGGAGACGTACAAAGAGCAGCCCCTGAAGACACCCGGCAAAAAAAAGAAAGGCAAGCCTGGAAAACGCAAGGAACAGGAAAAGAAGAAGCGGCGGACGCGGTCGGCCTGGCGAGGCGCGGTGGCTGGGAGCGGGCTGGACGCTGCCCGCCCCTCGGACTCGGCCTCCATCGCGCTGGAGCGCCTCTCACGGTAGGTGACCCGCGGCGCCGCGGCACCCGGCGCTCGGGCCTCCTGCTGCGCGACCGCCTTGGCTGGGACCAGCCGAGTCCTTCTCCCTTCCTGTATCCCTCCATCGGTGACTCCACCATTTACAAGCTTACCCAAGCCAGGCCAGGATTGTTCAGAATCTGGGCTTCTGAAAGCAGACCAGACAGCTTTCAGAAGCCACTTCTCTCCTCCACGGAACTCTCCCACCTTCTTCCCTCGGCCCCAAACACTTCAGTCCTGCAGCTCTCTGTTCAATTACTCCCTTTCCAACCGAAGCTTAGTGACCGACTGTCTTCAGAATTTGCTGGAGATGTGTCTTTATTCCCCAGCTCTCACACCTTGGCAAATGTCATATTTCCTTTCTTAACATTTTTTTTTTTAACTTCAGGGGAGAACATAGAAGGCTTGGATAGGATCTACAAACACTATAGCACATTCTCTTAACCATAAACATTTTTGGCCATTCACATTTTTTATTTTTAATAATTTATTTTTAACTAGATATATTTAATTAAAGTTGTAACTTATTTTATTGAAATAAATGGGGAGTTTTAAATGCACACTTTAAATATATTTAAATTCTGGTTTCAATCAGCTCATTAAAAAACAACAACAACAACATAGTGTTTGAAAATGAACTACTGGCTTGGGAAGGAGCTCATGAGTTCAGTTTTCCTCATGTATCTATTTTGCCCACCGGTAAGTTGAAAGAATTTTTATAGGATACTGCAGTGGGGAGAATAAAACTCCCCATTTATGTGATTTGTTTACCCGTAGCTCACAGAGACAGGCAGGAATGCCATTCACAGCCTCCAGAATCTTAGGTTCAAGTCTTGGGTTTGAACTTTGAAGTTTACAATCTTGGCCAAATTCTATAAATTCCTAAGACTCACTTTCCTGCTCCGTTAAATGAAGATAGTGATTGTACCAACTTCATTGGGTGAAGGCTAAATGAGCTTACTACATGAGATAAATGCTTGTCATAGTAAACACTCAATAAGTTGCAATGTGGTGTTGTCTTGGTCTTGTAGATGTAGTTCTGATTATTCTATCATCTGTCTACCCATCTAGCCATCCAACCATCTAGCCATCTGTCTATCCACTTGTTCCTTTATTCACCTATCATTTACCTATCTACCTATCTATTTACCTACCTGCCATGTGTAAAAAAAAGGGGCTGGCAGATATTAACCTCACTTTATAAAATAGAAATCCAAGGTTAGTTTGCCCTCATAACTGAAGTTCTTTTTCATTCTTTTACTTATAGCCTAGTTCATGTTTTTGAAATTTCAGTATAGCATTTCTGTATGGTTTGGGAGAAAAGGGGAAAACACAAAAATATGTCAGGTGCAGCTAGTGATCTCCTTTTTGAAAGAGCCTCTGTTACTGCTCCAACCTCTTCTTTTGACTAGAGAGAAGGTTATACAATGTGGCTTCAAAAGTGAATCTGTGAACCCATTTATTATCACTTCTCAGTTGACAAAACCCACCATTACACAGTTGCTAAAATTTGCCATCAAATTGCATTACATAGCAGATAATTACATTGGATAAGCTGTAAGCTTTGGTCGTCAAAGGGCAGTGGCACTAGAGAAATCTTGAGCACAGTGAATGATCTAGTTGCAGCTATCCTAGGACCTAAAAGGATAACCGAACCAACCCTGTAAGTTCTGGCTCAGTGCACATATTCAATGTATTTTAAGTTATGATCCCAACTGTAGATAATTATAACTAATGTGAGGGCTCTCTACTGTCAGGGCCTATACCTAGTTTGTCCACTGTCCTGTGTTTGTGTGTGTCTGTGTATACTTCGATATGCTTACACACACAGATATACATATGCATACACATATATGTGACATCGAATATATATGACTGAAACAAAAGTATACTTTTTAATTAATCTTATTGACTTAAAATTTGTAATATGTCCTTTAGAATTAAGGAAAATGAACACTCATCAAATCTTATCCCAAAGTTATACCTAAGTTAAAGTACAGCTAGTGAAATTAGGCAGTGGCCTAATAAAATCCAGACCTAGAACTGGAAGAAATAGAATGTTTCTGCTTCTCCTTTCCATGCCCGGGTTTGTGAAGGACATTCATGGAAAGCACTGTCCGTTTGGCAGCCAGATGTTGGCCCCCTCCCAACACAACCCAACAGAGGTGCAGGCAAAAAAGGGGAAATGTAGGAGCACACTGCTGAGATCATATGGGACACTGAAAGTTTTGTTATCCAAACAGAATCATTTTAGTACAACTATTTTAAAATTTTATAAGCAAATAACCTTTTACTAATGACCTCCCCTTAGTCTTTTTGCATTGCTACAGGATGATGTGAGTCTGGCGATACAACAAACATAACTTTATTATAACATATATAGTATTCCTCAAAAGAAACAACTAAGCTCAAGTTGCCTGGTGAGCCATTCAGTGGGAAATATATACTTCACATTTTGGACTTTTTCATATGGCAAATGAGACCTTAGATACAGTAGGACTCATTTCATTGAGACCATATATTTTGCCTTGGTAAATACTGATTTAGAAATAATATAAAGCTTTTCAGTATCCCAAAGGACTAGGTTTCTAAAGTGTTATCATACACTCACACACACACACACACACACACACAAATAAAAAAAAATACATATGTACTTTTATGTTGTGGCTTATATTTTACCTGGTGA
>NW_004567137.1:2424125-2437758 GCF_000260355.1 Condylura cristata
AAAAAAAAAAAAAGTCTTAAAATCAGTATAAGTCACAAGTCCCTGAATTTTACAAACATCTTTTTGGTTTTGTTCATGACAGCTATTCATGTCCACCCACCAGTTACAGCTTAATCTTAAAATTCTTTTTTCTCTGCTACAACTGGTAGCTACTTTATCTTTTAACCAAAATTATTGGGGAAAGAGACAATTCCTTAAGACATTAAAACCCTCTAAGTGCTGTACTTGCTTTGCTTGCTTTGAGCTGCACATAAAATTCCTAAGGTCCAGAGTTTGCGCTTTCATAGTTCTTCACCTATGTGAAACTCTGCCTACCACTCTGACTGCTAATGCAGTGATACAGCCACCTGAATTCCAGCCTAGAGTTGCTTCCTTAGAAGCCTGCAAATATTTGTTTGAAATAGAACACATAGACACAAAGAAAAGACAGAAGAGAGAAAATGCTGCTAGCATTTCTGAAAATACTGTGATTCCAGTGTGTCAGGGTTAAAAAGGATGTCATTCCTAAGTGGTAACTTATTTTTTAATAACAAATACAGTGATGTGAAACACTGTTATTTCATTCTTTTAAGTAAATCGACTCTTACTAATTTAAAAGAGCCTCTCACAATACCTACCACTGTTCGAAAAACCAGGGAAATGAAATATGAACCTATCTTAGTTTTGGCTTCAAAAACTAAAATCCAACATTAGCTTCACCCATTTGTGTTTAGGGATGGTTCAAGAAATGACCAACATCATTAAATATTCAGTAGGTATTATTCAGTTAGTATGTAAGCAGGATGTTTACCTACACATCCATCCAACATTCACCCCAAATCACACAACTTTATGTCCATAACAGCCCAGTACCTCAGAAAGAAACTGGCCAAATGATTAGATTAAGCAGTCTCTGGACTTATCTATTTCAAAACCTCACTGGAGAGCAAACTTCCAAGCAAGGTGTATTTGAAGATGGATTGTGCCACCTAACTTTAGTTCCGAATCTTCAAAGTTGCCCCTTTTCTTTCTCAGTTTGCCAACTAGCAGTTTTAGAAACTTCTCACAGGGTCTCCTTTTCTCCCGCAGAGTATAATTAGAAAAGCAGGCCCTTTCTCTTTCTGCACCACATCGATCATTCAATGGAATGAAAGGCTGTGCCTGTAGTTGAAATTATGGAGAGGCAGACAGGTCCCACAGACGCCTCCTATAAGAGGTATTAACAAGAATACCTGAATCTCTTTCCACTGTGATTCTGTGTTCATTAGCTTATGTTCCTTATTTTATGCCTATTCATGTGCAAAGAGAATTAACCTATTTTCTCCTCTTCTTTCACTTCCTTCTCTTTGCAGGAGGCATTGAAATTTTCAGTGAGACCTTCAGAAGACATATTGCAGAATTCTGTAATAGAGTGGACATATGGAAAGTATTAGAAATATTTATTGTCTGTAAATACTGTAAATGCATTGGAATAAAACTGTCTCCCCTATCACTCTATGAAACTGCACGTTGATCATTGTGAATATTTTTTTTTGCCAAGGCTAATTCAATTATTATTATCACATTTACTATAATTTATTTTGTCAACCGATGTATTTATTTTGTAAATGTATCTTGGTGCTGCTGAATTTCTATATTTTTTGTAACATAATGCACTTTAGATATACATATCAAGTATGTTGAGAAATGACACAATAAAGTGTCTTTATTTTGTGGTTGATTTTAATGAATGCCTAAATATAATTATCCAAACTGATTTTCCTCTGTGCATGTAAAAATAGCAGTATTTTAAATTTGTAAAGAATGTCTAATAAAATGTAATCTAAATTACCTCATGACTCAGAAGATGGATTTTATATATCTATATCCTTTCAGATTTTAGTAGAAAGAATACAATGTAATTTTTTTAAGATGCATTTGCACATGGTCTTAAATTTAATATGTTTACATTGGTACATATTCCAACATTTTAACATTAACTTTTAGTTAAAAACCACTTAAAATGTACTTTGCCCAATATTTAAGTTCAAGTCAACCAGATTGACTGAACTACCTAGACAACATTTTTTATTAAATATGTCCAATTTGAAGTGAAGACAGGAGAGAGGTGGAAAAAAGCAGAGAGAATGCAAGAGAAAAGATTAAAGAAATTTAGTACAGAGAGTCAGCCAGAGCTGGAAAAGAAGGGAAAGAAGTGGGCCAAGAACTTTAAGGCCAAGGGTAATTGTAAACAACGTAAAGCTGAACTGGAAAAAATTTGCTCTTACTGGTAACCATAGCCAACATCAAAGAGGCACTCAAAGATTCTACCTGTGAAAGGTTCCACCAGCCAAAGGAGACAGGCTAGGACCTGGGAGCCCCAAACTCTTCACAAAGGAAGCTTGCTTTCCTGTCACATCACTGTGCTGGCTGCAGATTGCAAACAGCTTGGGTATCAAGCACACACCATCCCTTTTCTGTTCTAAGAGCCACTACCTTCCTTGTTCTGTCCTCTGTGTTCAAATGAAAACACAAACATCTTTCTGTTACAGCATTTTTTTCGTTTGTTTAACTATAATGCAGCTCAACTGAGTAAAAAACATCACAACACCACAAATGATATATGTATCAAACCAGCTCATATTTGGGAGGTGAGAGTTGTTGCAGCATCTGTTAGGAGTCTGGGAGGAGGCACAAGAAATGTTATCACTTCACTCAAGCCTCTCCCAGTGGGAAGATCAGTGGGAAGATGATACACACACATGCAGGAAACACCTCATTGCTCTATTCAAGAAACTATGAAAGGTGGCAAAACTTGATAAGCACTCGAAAAAAAAATCACAGGAGATTGATCTGAGCAGGTGTGAACAGGGTAATGTTTCTGGGAGGAATATTCCAATTTTGAGTCTATTTATATTTTACTTGAGTCCCATTTTATATTTTGGTAAAAAAAAATTGAGCCTCTATTAGTAAGCAAATATGAGAATTAATGCTTATCCTCAATTATGAGTTTGCTGACCATGACTTACACCTTAGCAACATTCAGAAGTTTAAGGCCACTGACTAAACTTGCATCGACCAGTATTCTGAAGTACCCTGAAAATGAGAAAAGCTCATTATTTAAAACCCCTCATGAAGTTCTCCACCTTAAGACTGCACCAAACCCCTACAAGTTGTTCATGTGTAATGTGTTTTAAGCACCAATTTGGCAAAAACTTGAACATAAGAACAAGGAAGCACCCAGCACCTTTAAGATTCTCTTCACAAGTTACATATTGCTGAGAGGAAAGGGGGAAGGGAGAACTTGGGGGTTCACAGCCATCAATTCACACCAAAGCATTGCTAATACAATTACTCCCTTAAGTAATATACCCTAGGTTTTCTAGCAATGGTAAAGAGCAAAAATTCAGGAGGAAGAATGGGGCTGGAAGATCAGGGAAGCAAAGGAATCTTTGGAAGAAATTCTCTTTGTATGACATTGCCATTGTCTATGAAAAAACATCTGAAGCATAGCATTTTAGATAAGAATTTAAATATAAGTGAGCTTATTTAGCAAATGACAGTTTAAGTGAATGTGACTCACACATGACTTAAAGGATGTTTAGAAAGCAGTAACAATTTAAATAAAGGCCACTTAGACTATGTGTTTTGGAATTAAGAAAAATAAAACCTAGTCTGCAGACAGAAATTTGATACTTAACTGAAAACTTAATATTTGTTTATGGATATGGTGAAGTCCAGCTCTAACATAAGTTATAAGTGTGAAGACCCCATCCTGGTATTCAGGGCTAAGTCATGAACAGAGGTCACTGGTGACACTTTGGTCCTGAAAATAAAGTCAGTGTTGGTATTTCCCTTTCTTGTCACCAAAATGAGTTGGGAAACAGGCAGCATCCATATGAGAATTATGGAGAAACTGAAGTTTTTCTCAGAAGAAAGCACAATCAGACACCTGTTGAAGACTCCAGTTTGATTTTCCATCATCTGCTCTCACTATGATTTATTGAACAAAGCAGCTATTGATATTTAAACTTTTGTATTTGCCATTCAAGGACAAAGAGAGACAATCTTCTAAAAACTCAATAAAGTCTTCCTAATTGCCGTGTACTAAACCCAGTAAGAAGCAGCAAATCTTACTTCAGTTTTATATTATTGTCATTACATCAAAGAGCACAAGTTCACACCTTTTATAAGACTATTCTGGAATAGTGCCTCCATCTCAGGCATTAATTCCAGAGTATCTTACAATTTCACAGCAATTCTTCCCATAAGCTACAAACAGAATCACCCTGCTGAAGCAGACAGGATCCATCTTCAGTAAGGTGTGTGCACTTTTATTGAGAGGTCTGAGTGGGAAGTATTCTTGAAAAAGCCATTCTTCCTTCTCAATTCAAGGGTAGAAGACACCCCAAACATAAATATTTGCCATGTTCTTTACTGAATAACCCAGAAGATATTATGAACAAGACTTGGATCAGAGATTCCATTACATATCAGGAAGACACTGCCATATGGCAAGCGAATTATTCTTTAGGACTCTATTGACTATTTCAGAGCAGAGGCTACTTGTAGCAGCTACTAAGACTAAACATATTTCCTCAGTGAATTCATTACTGTGTGTGCCTGAGTTTACAATTTAAGGGAAGTATGATGCCTCTAAGTTGCTGATGTTACTTCCTTGTTTGGTGAACTACTTAAGGGCAGTAACCTTGTCCTATTCCATACACACCATTCAAGATTAGATAACATTCTCACATAACAGGTGTTTGATACAGTCCTTGAACAGTTTAAAAGTTGCATCGGTTTCTCATTGAATTAACCAAAAAGTAAAGTTCAGCAAAAAGTCTGCCAGAAGTAGTAGATAAAGAGCTTTGAGTATTTCGATTCCCACTAGAGGCCAATCTCTTAACTCCAATGACAAGACATCTTGAGAATAACTGTGCTGAGCTGTCAACTGTTTACTAGTGTCCTTTGTTTTTCAGTTGCTAGTTGAAAAGGTACTTTTCCAGCCCTGGAAGTATAAGAAGCAAGGGTTTGTGTTGAGTGTACTGCCACCTCCCAGAGGAAGGGAGGAGAATTTAAAATATCAGGTTTTCTTCCTATGAATACACTGCACAGAAGTTACCCACAGGGCCCAGTTGTGCAAGAGAGGCATGCAGCTATTTGGTCAAAAGATTAATGTACACAGTTCCCAACCAGAGCCACCCAACATCGGTGAAAACATTCATGTCTCTGTGCAAATTCCTGATATACTTGTATTTACAAGTGCAGAGCCAAAGGAATGGGTTTACAGACTGCATGTAAATTAAATTTCAAAACATCTTCCAGAAATTGTCCTTGCATTCTCTCTCAAACTAGAAGACATTTACAAATGGGAATAAATACAAAATGTGTCACCCCTGAAAAATGGATTTCCGTAATGGCCACTCCTATTCCTTGCCAACTCTATTTTGCTTTGAAGTCTGAAAAGCAAAATCATTCATCCATCTTTCTTTTGAGCAAGGTAATTAATGGACATTGTTCACTGTGTTGTCATTGAAAAATTGTCTGGAAGTGGTTTCTGTTGAGTTCCATGTTCTGTAAAATAAATGCAAAACAATAACAAACCTTGCCATGTTGGGTTGAGTAATTGTGTATTTACATTACTCTTTCACTCATTCATCAGGAATTTCATAGAACTCTTGAGCTAATGTAGAATATAGAACTACATGTTGAAGGGTTGTATCATGGCTAACTCTAGATGAAAGAAGTAGAAATCAGGCACATTCTCTTAAGGAAGAATATTTTTGAGTTGTTGAAACAACAGATTCTTAATTTCTCTCTCTTTCAAGATAAACTATAGTGGCAGATTTTTGGTGCTTGGTAGTGAGTATAGTGTGGCAATATTTATAACCTTACCCCTAAAACACATACAGTGCTATTAACCTCATTATTAACCTCATTTACTATATATATATATATAAATATATATACACACACACACATATATGTACATATATGTATATATATATAATTTTTAAAATTGAAAATTTTCTAACAATGTAACAATTAGTATGCCAAAAAGAGTTAAGATTGCATAACACCAAATCAACAAATAATTGAGTTGGTATTCATTGCTTTCTATGAACTCATCTTTCAAGCAGTTCCCACTAACCTAATTTACACTCTCATTCAATCCTCCCAAGCACCCTATGAAAAAATACAATTTGTTTCCATTTTACTGATGCTGAACTTCTGCCTGAGACAGGTTAGCCAGTCTGCCCAAGGTCATATGGCTGGTTAGCAGGAGAGAGGGGACACAGAGCAATGCCAGACAGGGCTCATGGAGCGCCTCATTCTGTACTCTGTTCACAGCTACTGCTCTGGCAGCAACAAATGGTCCTGAAGAAACACCTTTTAGACAACACTTTTTTTTTTCTCTTGTTTTCGGTGTGTTCAGTGAACCACAGGTGTGACACAATCTAATTTTTCTCCCTTCTCTACTCTCCTGTGAGGAAATCGTTTTGCTGTTTTATCAGCTTCTGTCCTACATAGCATCTTCTGAGCTGACTTAAAGCCTTCTGTTCCATAAAGCTCATAAATTGTGTTCTCTCTCTCTCTCTCTCTCTCTCTCTCTCTCTCACACACACACACACACACACACACACACACACATACACACACAGAGCCAAAAAGTCCAGGTGTTAGCAGAGTGCCATGAATGAGCAGCTGTGACTTTAAAAGGAGGGAGCAGAGGAGGGTGAAGGCACCGGCTGGCAGGCGGGTGTGTAAACGTATACAGAGAGCCACTTTCTGTAAGAAGGCTAAAACATATTTAAAATGGGACCACCTCAGAGATGAAATCTTTCCCCTTCTGTTACCTCTCAACCTGCTCCAAAACTCCACTGTTCAGTTTTTCCAAGCCTCCCTCTCCCTCCCTGCTTCCCTGGAGCAGGCTGATTTTCTCTGTGAGCACTTGGCGCCTTCCGAGCCCTTTGACTTCTTCAGTTAGCAGTCAGAAAAAATTCCAGCAGTTCATTATTTCCCCAGCTAGCAGATGTGTGTGCCCATCTGCATGTTTCTCTGTACGCGGCCCACACACGGGCGGACAACGAGTGTGCCCTTGTCCTTTCAACGCGTCTTCACCTCTGGGTTGGCTTGGGAATTATTTATTTTTAAACGACACAGAAATGAGCAAAGAAAAGGTTTCCCTTGAGATCACCTTGATTTTGGGAAGGAGAATCCTGTCCGCCACGGGAGGGCGCTGTGGAGGGACGAGGTCAAGAGACCTGTTCTGGCAGCTTCGCATCTGGAAAGGGGTGGGGGTGGGGGGTGAGTGGGGGATTGAGGAGAAGGTACACCAGCTCCTGGAGGGGCTGGACTGACTTGCTTTTGAAAGCACTGGTTGCTGACCTTTTGGCTTCTTCGCCCAGAGATTCTTTCCTCAGATATTCTGAAACTGTCTCAGAAGTCAATTATCCTTCTGTTTTTCTGGTTCTCAAGTTCATTACAAAGAGCCCTGCCCTACTCAAGGCTGTCCTTCCTTTTCTAAGTAAAACTTTTATTTTTTTATGACATAGTTTATTGAGATAACTTAGGTTTAGAAGACGTATGATACAGAAGTTTATAGATTCACAGACCTCAGATGTGTGTTATCACACCCCCCTCTACCCCCACAAGGTCCCATGGAGCAGTCCACTGGAGACCTGCCCACCTTTGTTCCCACTATCCCTCTTCCCCTCCGGTAGCCTCAATTTTAATTTCTAGAGTCTGTTTTGTTAAGTTTTGACTGTTTCTTTGTTTTTGCCTTTTTATATTCCACATGTGTGAAATTATCTGCTGTTAGTCTTTCTCCTTTGAATTATTTTACTTAGCATAATCTCCTACAGTTCGGCCCATGTTGTGGCAAATAGCAGTTCATATTTTTAATAGCTGAGTAGTATTCTACTGTGTATATGCCACAGGCTTCTGAATCACTCATCTGTCCTTGGACACTTAGGTTGTTTCCAATAGCTTGCCTAGTGTGAATAGAGCAGCAATGAACAAGGAGGGCATTTATCACTTTAAATTAGTGTTTTTCATTCTTCATGTAGATACCTAGGAGTGGGATTGCCAGATTATACAGTGGAACTATTTTTAATATTTTGACATTAGACACTATTTTCCACATGGAGCTGGCCAATCTAGATTTCCATCAACAGTATGTGAAGTTCCTTTATCTCCACACCCTCTTGAATAAGTGAAGCTTTTAAAGAGATGTACAATATAGATTTCAATGCTCAAAGGGACACATGTTCTTAAGGTTATGGCTGACCATACTTTAATGACTCATTGAATGAAGAAAAAAAGATATTTATACCTATAATATTAGACCATGTCTCTCCAATTGGCTCTATTTATTATTACAGTTCTTTTTGTCCTACATTCCCTAAGAATCAGAGAGATTCCTCTGCCCACACAATGAAAGTCACCCCTTGAGCCGAAAGGCAGATTGTTCTTTATGTTCCCATGGAAAATTATCATGCCAGTCATCTAGCTTTGTCCTGAAGCTTCCTTCTCTTGTGATATCATAATCAAGTTAGCTTAAATCAAAACAGATTATTTTAAACTGATTGCTGATTCAGCAGTTTATGTACTCTCTGGCACCTACCCTCTAGTTTCATAGTTCGTTATCATCCCAGGCAGACTGCTGCACCTTTCCCTAACCCAACAATATGGGCTCTCTTCTGTATTAGTCTGGAACTAGTCCAGAATCTGTATTATTCCAGATACATAGAACCAATAAGGGACATAAATGTCTACAGATTAATTTAGAGAGAAAGACTGATTTGCTATAAGGAACAGGTTTATGTAATTATAGAGGCCAAGACCAGGATCTGCAACCAGCAAGCGAAATGATGGCTAATTCCAGTCTGAGATTTAAGGTTTAAGACCCAGAAAGGTCAATAGGTAAATCCATTCTAGTTTCAAACACAGAAAAAGATGAAATATACAGGTTGAGGGTAGTCAGGCAGAGAAAAAGTATTCTTACTTATTCAGCATTTCATTCTATCCTGGCCTTCAACTGATTGTACGAGGCCCACCACATTGGGGAGGATAATCTTCTTTATTCAGTCTACCAATTCAAATGTTCTTACCCAGAAATATCCTCACAGCCTCACTTGTAAATAATGTTTAACTGCTCTATGGTCCTCCTATTGTATTATCAAGATGACACATAAAATTAGCCATCACAGTACTCCTATAGCATACTTACATGCTCCTATAGCATACTTCAGAGTGGAATGAGCCCTGATGATAACCAGTTCTAGCTTCTGCTGAGCACAGCTGAGTGATCCATGATTACTATTCCAGCATGGCCCTTGAAGGTCTCACTTACCCCATGACAGAGGTTATCAAAAACAGTCCTTTAATCCCATTTTGTAAGCACAACTTGCTCCATTCTGTAAACATTCAGTGACATTTTAGCACCCTGAACAGCCACCCACACCACCCCCCAGTCTAGCTCTGGTTGTCTGTTTTCCCCACAGACATTCTTTTCACGCTATTTTAATTCTCTCTGTCCTGATAGACTGAATTCTGAGAACTGAATCTTTAATTCTTCCACTAGCACATGGCAACCTGGCAGCATCTGGTGCCAAGTAGCATTTGTTGAATGTATGAATGAATGACCCTTTGGATGATAAGCTTCCCTAGAAGCAAGGACTGTATACATCTCACCTCTTTAACTGTAAATTCATCAAAGCAGTGTCTGACACACAGAAACGAATAAATGAATGAATGTGTATTTTCAGTGCTTTAATATTTATAACCTAAATTTTAAAACATTTACAAACACTACTGAAACGTCAGTGAAATTGAATTGATTGAAGCTTTTTGCTTATTATTATATTTGTTACACTACTTAATTCAGTAAGTATATAAAAGTAGCTTTCAATTTATTTTTATATTGTTCTACATGTTTATACCTGCAGTTTTGTGTTAATTTACCTTAGTAACTGAGTTGTAATGTTGAGGACCAGTAAACTTCACTGAACAACAACAACAAAAAAAGTGTGTGAACACTGTCAAACCTCCTTCCTGATTGGGGCACCTGTATCTTGCTCTTTGGATTTTATAACCATTCATTCACAAACCACTTATCCAGCCATTCAACAAATGTGGTTTACTTCTTTTCAAGTAGATTATACAATTGATATTTACTTACAAGGCTACAATGACAAAAGTCTCTCCTGATCTCCTTTTATTTCCCTCATTCATGGTTTCAACCACACCCTCTAATGGGCAACAGCCTTCTGTCAATTTCCTCTTCCTATTCTTTTTCTGAGTATTTCTTTCACACACCTCTTCCAGATTGACCTGTATTCTCTGACCATTTTCATCTCCTCTTCTAACCTAGCCTTTACCTTCTAGACCAACTAAATTTATTGTCATGTGGTTCCTTCCACTGTTTCTTCCCCTCTTGGCCATGAGCCTTAAGGCAAATTTTTCCATATCTATGACACAACAACCAAACCACAAGTTTCTCCTCTCTAAATCACAGCTCAAGGACCAACTGCTCCAATAATTTTTTCCCACCCATCTTCCAATCCATCAGATCATTACTGACCCCAACTTCTACCACAGCATAACCCTGAAATGACTGGATTTATAAGCATGGTATGGCTGTGACCCAACTTCTGGCTTACGTCAATACTAATGTTCTAATCTCAGTATTAATCAATGTAAAATTTGGAAAGAAGTAACAGAAATGTTCAATAGTCACTAAATCAACATTATAAAGAGCAGCATTTAAGAGAGAATACAATTAGGTATCCTTCACTGGAGTTTAGTGAATTTATTCCTTGCCTATTCCACCAGGGATTTTAGAGAGTATAATAACACAAGGCAAAAAACTACAATTAAAAATAAACTAAATTCAAGACTAAGGGAAATGTGTATAGAATAAAACACCAAGTCAATAGATAAAACTGAAATGTAAATAATCAGCCTTGAGTATTCCATGCTTGTTAAAATTGTACCGTTCATTCTACTTGATCTTGGCACTTTGATTATTCATTAAAATCCATGTGGATTTTCTTTTTTCTCTTTTTTTTTTACAATATTTAAAATTCACCTTGCTTAAATGACATAAAATTGATCATATTACTAGTACTTTTTAGTTGATAGTGTTGTGCAATATAGATTAGTATTCCTAAATACAATTTGTATGAAATGTAACCCCTAAAGACACAGCATTAAATAGAGTATGTGGCTAGTTGGGGAAACAGAATAATTCTGAGGAAAGTAATCCTGCTTTATTTTACAATGAGCCCAGCACTTCCTAAACTTATTTGAACCCAATCCTCCAGCCTTGCCCCAACAAAACCTTCCACAGAAGTTGCTTCCAAGATATTCACTTGGAAAAAACTGGTGTAGGCCATTAGCAAGAAATCAGAACCCAAACACCTTAAGATGATTTGCTGTATTCCTAATGCTAGTTCCAGAGCAGGGTAGTAGGTATTCAGACCCTCATTATATAATTACATGTGTCTTTGGAAGCAATTGACAGATTTCTGAATTACAAAAGCAAACTCCAAAACTTTCCTTTCATGGAACTCCAGCTTCCAGCAGTTACCCTAAAGCAGTAAGCAGAGTGGGAGGTGCTAGTTCACCTGTGCAATGGTCTCTACTGGCATCTATAGTGTTTCTGGAACAACTACAATTACTACAGCAACAATGACGGCAGCTGGTACTTGCTAAGCACTTACTATGCACTAATCACTTTTCTCAGGGCTCTGTCCCCTTTTATCCTGTACCACCGCTCTGCATCAGAACTGCAATGAGGAAACTGAAGCTGACAGAGAGTGAGGAGAAGAGGTGAGCCCTGTGACCCCAACTCCTGAATATGTATGTTTACCAGGGCCCTGCACTGAATAAATCCTGTTTCACATAGGGTGGCTATGGGAGACAGGCTGATGTACAGACAGGGCACTTAAGGGAGAGAGGTGTGTGGGTGGTTGGGGAATCACATTATAGAGACAGGCAACATCAGGTCCCTGTTCATGGGACAGGTGCTCATGGTGAGTTTGCAGACACCTGTAACATTTATAACCTCACACAGTCCAAGCCCTGTCACTCCAGTCTCCACGTAGTACCTGCAACTTGATTTTTTTCTTTACCCTTTTATTGCTCACCTCTAGATCTCTTCTCCTCCAGAACACCTGCTATTCTGAACTCCTCCTTCCTTCTCCCTCTTCTCACACCTCTGCCTTTATCAGGTGAATTTCTTTGGGTCTTGCCTTTTATCAATCTTCTGTTCCATCTCCATTGACTTCCCCATGATGTGGCTGTTTCCTATGCTGTCCCTCCCCATAGCTACCATTTCTTGGGTACTTCCCATGAGCCAGGAGATACTAAAAACCTGACAGGTATTAGATCACCTAAAGCCCCAAACATCTTAATGAAAGGTTTTTATGGATGAGGAACCTGAGACAGAAAGATCAAGTCACTTGGCCAAGGCTACAGAAAAGAGAAGACCCAACTCCTGGCCCTAATCATTCTGCTACATCATCCATGTAACACTCATCACTGTTGAGTACTTTCAAGGTCAGAGTTACCCCCAACCAGGCTCCTAGAGCAAGGCCTCTGTCTTGTTCCCTAGTGTCTGGAATGATTTCTGCTCCATAGAAAAGACACATCAACATGTGTTGCTAAGTGGTGAGACACTGTAGCTTTCTCCACCAGCATCGTATCCCTGACAACAGTAGCATGTGATCTAGGCCACAACATGAAACCCCAACTTAATTCCAAGGTTTAGCAGAGGCACCATCCAGGCTCCCTTTCTTTGGCCAGACCACACCATTTATATGTCAGATTCTGCTTTTCTGCTCTCCCCTTCCCCCGGCTCTTTGGAAACCTTGACCCCCCTCTGTTCTCCCCCCCACCACTATGGTCTAGCAGAGACACCATCTTTTCCACCCTTCAAGCCCACGCTGATCTGCCTGCCCTCAGTGAGGCCATGGTAGTCTATGATGGACCCCCAGCAACTCATCCCTTTCCCAACATACAGGCTCCAAGGACACTCCACGGGTGGCTTCTTCACTCCACTACTAGCCCAACACTCCTTCCACATCTGTCTTATTTTTGAAGTTTGTACCATCTGCACTTTTACTTCTGCTTCTTCTCATCGTAACAGATTTCTCAGTTGCTCTATGTCCCTAACGTAACAGTGAGGGGGTAAGTGGTACAACCCATGCTTTAAGAAGCCTTGTATGGCATTTAGAAGACTGACTTATTTAAATGATATGTAACTCTCAGCCAGAAAATGCTTCATGCAGGAGTTAAGGTTTGACTCCACCGGCACTGATGAACAAGAAGTTGTCTTAGATTCTACGGAGCAGGAATACACATACATCTGTGTCATGCCTGAGTTATATATCCTTTTAATTAAAACTACATAGCAGGACTTGTTCGTAACCAAAATCATTGTCTTGCTTCTATTCTGAACAGTCTGTAGAGGACCTATATCTAAACCATTGGCAGCTCTAACAGCCATATGCAATCATCATTTCTCCAAAATAGGGCCTAATAGGAAATCTGGAAATATATATAGATGCCAATCACTGCTCTTTCCCTCTCGCTTGCTTTGGTTCTTGCCCCGCCACCCCCTCTGAGTGTATGTATGTATGTGTGTATGTGTGTGTGTGTGTGTGTG
>NW_004567137.1:2437858-2454104 GCF_000260355.1 Condylura cristata
GAGAGAGAGAGAGAGAGAGAGAGAGAGAGAGAGAGAAAGAGAGAGAGTCAGAGAGTCAAGAATTATACCACTAACCTGGTGGGAAATATTTGAGTAATAATCTTCTATCATTATAGACCTATTCATTAGTGTATATTCTCTTTATTTGCAATAATGTGATCAGGACTGAGTATTTCTTATGAACCAGGCACTGTGTTGAATGCCTTGAAAAACTGTGTCTGTTCTTCAAAATTTCTATAAGTTGGTAGGTACTTTATCTCATTTGCAAATTTACTAGTCCAAAGAACATGTATTGGGAAGGTCTTAGAACTTGAGTCCAAAGCACCACAATTCATTCCTAAGATATTAATTGATTTAAAAAGATAAGAGATATCACTTGGGAATATAAGAAACAGAAAAGCTTTCTAGCAATCTTTACAATATGAAATATCTTACATTACTTGATGCATGTTCTATCATCTATTTTTTGTCTTCTGACAAAAATATTTCCCACTAATTAAAAAAAACCTTTAAATTATGATTAACATTCTTATTTAAATTTAAAGAAATTCTTATTTCTTTAAAATTTATTTTTAGTAAGTACCACAGATTTTCTTATTTTAATAATATATATTTTTTTATCCCAAACACATACTTGATCACTAAGGATTATCAGGTCATATGTACTTGGAAGTTTCTTGTGCAAAATATTAAATTGTCGAAGAAGATATTAAACTTGCCAATTAAAAAATTTGTCCAGGACCCTTCCTGGTGGTGCAATGGGTTAAAGCATAGCACTGAGAAGCTAAAGCCACTTCAGCATGAGTTCAATTCCTGCCATGGGGGTGACCCACATGACTCTCCTGGCCTGCCTGCTGCTCCCCTCAGCAGTGTACTTTGTTGGTCGGCTTGTTCTGCTCCCTGCTCTGTCTCTGGTGAATCTTCTCAGCTGGCCTGTACCCAAGTTCTGCATGCATAAATAAATAAATCTTTTTTTTTAAAAATTATCCATATGTGTGTTTAAAGATCATAACTCTTTTTGCAAAACTTCTAGTGGCTGTTCACCATTACTAAATATTAAAACTAAAAAGAATTCCAAACCAGGCCCTCTCTGGTGGCACAGCAGGCTAAAGCACAGACTACGAAGCTAAAGCCACTTCAGCACAAGTTCGATTCCTGGCCAGGGAAGTGACCCACATGGAGTGGCAGACCTCTCCTGACCCACCTGGTGCTCCCTTCAGCAATGTACTTCATCAATCAGCCTGTCCTGCTCCCCACTATCTCTAGTGAATCCTCTCACTGCCCCTACACCTCTGGCCTGTACCCCAGTTCTTTATGCATAAATAAGTAAATATTAAAAAAAGAATTCCAAACCAACAGAATTTCTTCTTATGACTTGCCCTATTAATATGAAATGTCCAGAGTCCTCCCCCACAGAAAAAAGCTGGAAGAGATTTAGAGAAGTCACCACGTTTATCCTCCAACCATCTGAAATCAAGAGTAATATATCAAAAAGACATATTTTAATATTATTTAACAGAATGATTTCAACCATATTCCTAAATGATTCTGTGATAATTTGATGTTACTGACATAATCTTAAATTCAGTTAATGGCCCGGGAGTTACCACTAGGTGGCAGCACATCTCACTCCTCACACACACACACACACACACACACACACATCTTTCACACACGTGTGGCAGCACATCTCACACACACACACCCTTAAAAGGACTGGAAGGTACACGAAAGAAACCACATCAGAGAAATGTATAGAAGTGGAATTAAACCAACCTGTCTTTCTGCTATAAATTTTAAATGGCATGACCACCCTCTTTCCAAGTTAGAAAAGACAAGAACAAGAATTTTCTTTCAATAGTAGCAAAACAGTCACCTATAAACTTATTTCCTTTCATTTTTTTACTTTACGTGCATGTTTTCTTATGTAGTGCACATACCCCTTGTGTTCATCCAGTCAGTTTTCCATCTGAAGTGAGGCTGACATTGTCAATGTAAATGTGATGCTTCTATTTCCCTGCTTTAAAACGTTCAGTAGCATTTCTTTCACTCCTTCCAGATAATGCTGGGTGACCCATAAGCCTGTTAGCCTCCAAAGTCATGCCCCCAGGCTGCAGCATCCAGTAGAGTAAGAAGCACTCAATTCATGCTGATTGAGTCTTTTAAGCACTTTTCAAATTGTGGTTTAAAAAACTCATAGCATAAAATTTGTCTTCTTATCATTTTTTAAGCACATAATTCGACATTGTTAAGTATTTTCCACATTGTTAGTTACAGATCTCCTGAATTTTTTCTTCTTGCAAATCCCATCTTGCAAACTCTAGAGCCATTAAAATCTTCTTCATTCCCTTCCCTGGGTCCGGGTAATCACCTATTATTTTCTTGTTTCATCACTTTGACCACTTCCTAGGCTTCACATAAGTAGATTCATAAAGTATTTGTCTTTTTGTGGCTGGCTTATTTCACTGAGCACAATGTCCTCAAGGCCCATTCACACTAATGCTTATGTAAGGATTCTCCTCATTTCAAAAGCTAAGCAGTATTTCAGTGTGTATGTGTGTACTTCCCATTTTTCTTATCCATTCATCCAATGTTAGACATTCAAAATTGTGTCAAAATCTTGGCTATAGTAATACTGAAATGAGTATAAATGTACAAGTATCTCTTCAAGATACTGATTTCACTTCTTTTGGATAAATACCCAGAAGTGGGATTACTGGATCACACGGTAATTATATTTTTGCTTTTTTGAGGAACCACCATACTGTTTTCCAAAGCAATTGTTCTGTTCACATTTCCAGCCACTGTGCATGAGGGTTCCAGTTCCTCCACATCCTCATCAACACTATTTTCTGGTCTGGGTTGTTTTTGTTAATAGTCACTACCCTAGTACATGCAAATTGGGATCTCATTATGTCTGGATTTTGCAATCTCTTCATGGTAAGTGATAAAGCACATCTTCATATATTCATTGTCCAAGTGTATTTTGTCTTTAGTGAAATGTCTTTTAAGTCCTTTGATCACCTTTCTATAGTGTTTTGTTGTTGCTGTTGAGTTGTAGAACTTCAAAACTAATCTGTTATTAATCTCTTATTAGCTATGTGATTTATAAATCGTTTCTCCCACTTTGTAGGTTGCTTTTGCACTCTGTGAACTGTCTGCAGGACTGCAGGAGCATTGTTTTTTTGTTGTTGTTGTTTGTTTTTTTTTTTTTTAAGGAAACTCCATAGTCTCTCATTTATCATTCTTTGAGGCAGGACATCATCCTTCTACCCAGTAAGTGGTAGCAGAATATTTTACTTAATGATTCCCTCCATTCTGGAACTTTATCTCCTATTTTAGTTCATGCCAACAAAAAGAACTTTGAGCATATTGCTTTTGCCCCTTCTTCGTAATGACTCTCTCCTTAGAATATGTTGCCAGAAATATGTTGGATCAAATAATATGAACTTTGCATGGTTCTTGACAGTTGTTAAATTTCTTTAGTAATTTACAGGACCCACTGTAGTGATGGAGGATAAGAATAGAAAAGTTGGAAAGGAGGTGCCACAAGACCAGAAATCTGGCTCACACAGTGCTGGCAGCTGGAGGTGGGGGATTAACACAGGCATTAACCCAGCTTTAGGAACTAAAAATCTTAGGCACCAAGGCACAGACCCAAGAGAGTGTCAGATGCTGTTAGTGTCATGGGGTGCCTTCCAGAGGTAAAGATCAGGATATCAAGGGCCATGATAGCATCTCAGGTCCCTTTCAATCTCTACACAATTACCCAAAATCAACAACAACCACTCCACGAAGGAATGAGCACCTCCCAAAGACTGTTTCAGGGCACTCTCTGCACTGGCTGGGGCAGCAGGCCTCTACCACCTGCGACTGACTACACAGGTGCTTCTTTTCACCAAATTTTTCCTCCATAGGGCAGCAGCCTCCTGCCTGCCCATGACCTGTGCCATACTGAGCCTTCCCTTCACTGACCTCTGTCACCACAGGCCACTCTCCTCAAGGCCAAGACTGCCCATTTGTGACTATGCAGGCCTCTCTTAGCAAACCCGTCCCCTCCCAAGCAGCCCTTTCTGCCCCCTTGTGTCTATGCAAGTGTTCTTTTCCTTCTCTCCCTTTTCATAATAAACCTGCCTTTTTGGGTATAACTAACGTCTCTGTGTCATGGAGAAACTTGCCTGGGAAACTTACCAGTGTGGCTGAAAGCGGAGCTTTGGTGAAACTTCCCAGAGTGAACCCAAGAACCCCACCCTCCAAACCCAACATCTCCAAAATGACTTCATTACTGTTTATTGAACACTCGCTATTCTTTCCACATAATACTGGTCATAGCAATGCTATGAGGTAAGAACGTCACCATTTGAGGGCCAATGACATAGATTTAGATGTTGTACTCATTGTCCGAGACCACACTGCTTTTAAGGGACAAAATTACCACCTGTTGTTAACTCTGCCTGTGCCAAACCCCAGAGCCAACTTCTCAGAACACGACATTGCTTATCTAGGTTTGAGGTTACACTGTTTTGACCTTTCCTTCACACCATCTGCACAAACACTGTGTTTGCTAGTTCGATAGTGGGAGAAAGGGTGATAAATGCACATTTTTTTTATGACAGGCATGGATGAGTATTTTCTCCATTGTGTTTTCTACCGATTGCCAGCTCTCTCCCCCACAATGGATCTTTTCTTTCTCCTCACAGCCCTACTTCAGATCCTTCCATGATGTGCTACACAACTTTCACTCAGCCTTGAATGGCCTTTCTCTTTCATGAGTTAGCTGTTGATATTCTCAGGCCTATTTTTGCTTTAATATTTCATCAAAGCATTTAATACTGTCTAGAATAAAGACATTAACCTTGGTCAGTCCACAGTTTCCACAATATGTACCCTGCCAATTGTTATTTTCCCTTTTATTAGTGTTTTTCCTATTTATGTTTTCCTATTTATGTTTTTCCTATTTATGTTCTTGATTTTTACATATTGATTTTTTAGGTGTTTATTTTCATGTTGATCATTTAATTTGTGATTTCTTCTATTGTGTCTAAGCATGGAGAGTTATTTTATCTTTCTATAGAAATACCCAACAAATATGTATTTCTACCTTCTTATAGTGATTTCTATGATTCAGCTTTAATATTTAAATCTCCAGTCCCTGAAATTTATTGTGAAGCAAGTACACATGCAAATGTACTACTCTTTCAAAATATTATCTTTTCAATATATTATCATTATAAGATCATTAGCAAGCTGTTTTCCATTCTCTTTTCACTTGTTTCAGAAACCCAAGATACACTCAAATTCTGCTCATTCAACAGCTCACCTCATTGCTGACTAATCACCTCTCCAGTGTTCCTGAGCTAAGGGTAGCTCAGGGCTGCCATATTTGAAAATGTCTAAACAGAAGACTTCAGGAAATGCTCCATGAAGAAGGTACAGAAGGGAAAAGGGAAAAGATAAAATTAATGAGAGGAAGAGAGGGAAACAGGAGAAGTGAATAATAAAACAAGAAAGCATCTGATGAAATGGAGAAAAGGGATAAACGTTTGTGAGTACCTGCAGTGTGTGAACCTAACAGAAAGTGCTCAGATGCTAATTGGCAACAACCTCTAACATGTTTCATGTCCTCAAGCAGGAAAGTCGTATTTGATATTCACTTCTATTGCTGGTTATAACTCATTGAGTTAGGAGGGCATTTTAATAATCAATTCCAGGAAGATGCTGTTCTGGTTTCCAGGTTCATGGAATGGAGACTAATATGCTTCTGATACAGACTATAAAACAATAACCCCTGCAAGGCTGCATTCAGGAATAACTCTCACATGCCTATTTCTTCTTCCAAACACCAGACAAACCCTCAGAGGAGACCCAATCCAATAAAATTTGCAATGCAAGCAAAATGAAATGAACGGATGGGAGATGAGAAAAGAACTGTGACTATAGGTAGTAAAGGGACCATTTGGACTTATGGGCAAGGAACAGATGAAGACTGGACAGAGAGAACTTTCACATATACTACCTATGCTCTGCACTGTGTCAGGGGAAGCTCCCTCCCCTATACAAGAAGGGTCAAAACCAGGTTTCTGTCTTAGGTTTGGATCTAAGAAGTGTTGATCCTGGTGGGGTTGACCTTCAACTGGAAACATAGAGTAAATAGTTACTGAAAATTTCTCTGTAAGAAAACATGATCCAGAAAGCAAGAGAAAATCCAAAGCATCAATACCAAAGTGAAGGATGAGAACCCCAAAGAGAGGCTGGTAAAAGCACAGAGGCAAGCAAGGAGGCACCAGCTCATATGGCGGACAGAGCCTGAAGGCCACTAGAGCTAAGTCTGTGGGGAAAAGAGCTTGCAAAAGTTGTAACACCAAGTCTCAACTCCAGTTTAGTGTATGATATGTGAATTACTGGTCAAAATATTAGGTATTGGCATTTTATAAATAGATTTTATAGAGTCACCAAAAATCTTAATAATCCTCCAAACACTTTTTGCCAGACTTATACTTTAAATGCCCCGTATAGATGAGCTACAGTGAACTGAGAAGACTGAATTTTTCCATCCTAATTTAAGTCAGACCTGGCATTTCTGTTGGGTCTATAGGTAGGATTAGCGCATTGTAAATCCATGTTGTTTTTGCTTGTTTCCTCAACTGGAGCCATGCTCTTTACACTCCCATCCAACTCTGAAATATGGAGGCGCTTCCTTTTTTCAGACCACCCCAACCCAAGTGGAAGAAGCTGAAATACTCCAGGCCAATGGAAACACTACTTTAAGAAAACACTGTTCACAAACATGGAGTGTTTTCATTGGGATACTTTAATCCATTCTTTCAAAACTATTTGCTCTTTTCACTTCTGCTACTTCTCTGGACATATCGCTCACTCACCTTACAGTTTTTGATTTCATTTAATCAAGTCTGGATTTCTTTTCATTTAAGTCCTGAGATATTTCTTGTCTTTCTTCTTTGGGGACAACAAGGAGCCCTGTCACATTGGTTGGCATCTGTGACTACCTTATGGTGTTGTTCTTGGCAAGGGTAATGGCTTTAGAAACCAGCCATCTAATAAATGCAAGCTCTCTGCCAGGCCTGAAATCCACTTTGAGGATGCCCAGGAAATGTAATGGCCATGCAATCCCACATGAGGCTTTTATCTATGGCTCCACTCTCAAGCCATCCTAAAACCAAAACATGTCTCTAAGCTTTGGAAAGTGAGAGAAAACTATTAACATTCTGTGTGTTTTTAGATATTCCCCTTTTTAGATGGCTACTTTTAATTAACTGTTATCATTTAGTTTGTTTAATTAGCTGGTAGGCATGAAGGACTAGAGACAGGGAACAGAATGCCAGAAAGAAAGTGCCAGAAAGAGGATAAAGAGAAAACTCATGGCAATACAGAACCTCTGAGTGATGAACACCTTGGAATCAAGTGACTTGGAATCCTGGCTTTGATACGCCCCAGCTGGGTGACTTGTCAAGCTACTCAAGTCCTTAAGTTTATTCCCTCAGTGTAAAATGGGACTAGTCCTCAAATACATTTCAGGGAGTTGCTAGGTGAAGTGATTAAAATAAAGCATGTAAAGCAATCAGCAAACATATGGCACACAATGGTAAGGATGATGATCACAATTAGTAGAAGTAATACAGAGGGACAGGAAGAAATATGATCAGTTCTGTACTTCAGTCCACTCATTCCATTTCTACAATTTTACACACTGATTTTCTCTCTTTAGCATCCAGAGGTGTGACAGTGAATATTACATGGGTAAAAATTTGATTTCAGGGAGAAACAAAGTCATGCAACAAGTACCATGGGCATATACCACTACTTTCAGGGATAGAATGTGGCAAAAGAATAATTATTAGAATCCTGGCAATCATTTTTGAAGTTCTTTTAACTAGAACTTTCATTTTCTTTTCCGTGAAATAGAAGTAACAGTAGTTTTATAGATGTGTCTGTCATGTCCTTGATGGTTTCTCGCATCCTGCGTGCACACCTCTCAACAACTGGGGTCCAGTTATGGTGCAGAGTAGAACATTCTGTCACTGATCTTGCTGACTGTCACCCTGTAGTAAACTCTGACATAACTGAATGAAGTCTGGACAACAAAAGGAAGGGAGCAAAGAAGCTAAAAGGATCTTGCTCTTTTTCCTAAAACCCTGCCATTTCAAATAAGAGCAGATTCTAATGACATAATTTAGATATTAATCATTGTTGCAGTGACCTTCCACCTTTGAAGACAGTATCATGTTTGTCCCAGCTGAAGAAAAGTAGTCTATAGCTGCCCACTCAGTGAGTCTCAGAGCAAGGAGCCTAGCTGACGCACATGACCTTCTGTATGGGTTACCTGCAAACACTCTACTTTTCTATTTCAGGTGTTCTTTCTATGACAGCACCAGATGCCAACTGGAAAACCTACATAGAGAGAAACGACTCATCCCACTGTCAGGGAAGTGGCATGCTGACTATCCACAAATGCTACTCAATGAAACTTTAAGTTCCTACATCAACACACAAACGTATGTAACAAGTAAGCCACATGTGAGAAGAATATGACAACTATACACAGTAAGTAAAATGTTTCTGTGGTTTACAATATATCCAGTGAAAGTGTATGTCTATTGTAGTTGAAGGACTCAGAGTGACTTTATATATACTCACTATTTAGATTCACTAACGATCCAAATTCTGTTGCATGAGAAAACAACAGATTTTTCCTTCTTCACCAAGCAATGTCATTGATCTAATTTCATTCACCTAAACCTTATTTTCTTGGACCAGGTTTACTTGGAGCCTAGGAGGAGAGAACAAAGTCCAGTTCTTTAGGATGCTGAATTTCATTCTTCTCCACCTCTGAACCAACAGCCCTTTACCACATTCCTTTCATCCCATCACTTCCTTACATCCATCCTTACTTTAGTTTCTACGCCATCCCTTCTTCTTCACTGATTCAGCAATTACTAAATAAAAGAAGTAATCATGTTTCCCTGTGTGAGAAAGAACTAGGAGTCTTTTCTCCTATGTTAAGCCCTTGATATTTCTTCTTCATAATAAGCACAGTGATGAGAAAGGAAAAGTTTTCTTACAGGTAAGGAGAGAAAACTTTGCTAATGCACATCTGCACACACACACACACACACACACACCACCCTACTTAACCTGTAAAAAACCCTGATCTTGGAGAGAGATGTTTCGGGTTTGAGTGAATCACTATCCACCCTTTCTTCTTTTTACCAAGTTCCAGAACACAGAACACTATTTTATTAAAACCTGGATGTTAAAAATTAAATAAAAGGCTCATATATCCATATGAAGAGATAAAGAGATAATGGAGAGTATCCTCAGTTCATCCTGAAAACATTTCTTATTTTAGGAGAGTAGAATCCACGCTCTGAAAATGATGGTGCCCATGGGCATGAATGCCCACTTCGTATTTAGCATGTTCAGTTTCTAGCTTCCAGGCCCTCCTGGCAAAATTTATTGCCCATGGCTGAAGAAAGGATTTTTTTCCCCCACGAAACTTGTTTTGGCTTGAAGTAAAGTTCAAATAATATTTACCAAGATTATTAAAAAACTCTAAAGCTTTTTTCTTCTTCAACATTCAGGGATGGAATGTCAGAAAGTGTTGACATTAATTTTTAAATTAATATTTTTGGAAGAATTTTCTTTAATAAAAGATCAAATGATTACCACAATGCTGGAAAAGGGCTGGTGAGGGGTAACAATGCTGTCAACAGTGAAGTTCAGAACTTAAGGCAGGCTCTCCAGGACACAGGCACACAATGGAAATATAAACTATCTTCTCAAGTAGGACATTGTGCAGTTTAGTTCTAGTTCATCTTCGGCTTTAAGTCTGAAATGCTTACCTCAAATATCTTTGCTCCTAGGCAGAGAAAGAAGATTTCTTAACTAAACTGAAGAGTAGACATCCATTCTCCATTGCTGTGTGCTAGAGAATTCTGGAACAGCCCACTGGACAACTAGAAAATCTGATGAGCTAAGATTGCCCTGTGCTTTCCAGCCTTCCTTTATCTCAACAAGCAGCTATGGTAGAGGGTAATCAAGAAGAAAATGTGCACTACACAGTGAAAGATTTTAGTCAGTTACAGAGACACAAATGTGAATCATTCTTAGAAGGATGGCAATAACAGATGATAGTTTACTTTTAATGAATTTTACACCAAAATAAAATTTGCACCCTTTCAAAAAGAGAGAAGGAGGTGTGTTCACTTAACACACCTGGTCTACAGCTAAAGGCCTCCATTCCACTGAATGGCCTGTTTCCTCATCTGAAAAATGAAGTTTCCCCATTCAATTACAGAAGGATGGATCTGCACACCCAGTCTCCACTGGTTTTACTAAATTTTTCTACATGAAACTGTCCTCTTTTAAAATACAGTCATGCTGGGCTCTCCCTGGTGGCACAACAGGTTAGAACACAACACTGTGGAGTTCCTCTGCTGCCAACACAGTGTGTGTTTGATCCCCGACCAGGGAGGTGACCCACATGGCACAGCAGACCTCTTCTGACCCACCTGCTGCTCCCCTCAGCAGTGTATTTCACTGCATTTACCTGTTCTGCTCCCCACTCTGTCTCCAGTGAATCCTCTCACCTCTGGCCTGTGCCTCAGTTCTTGTATGTATAAATAAATAACTCTTTAAAAAATAAAATACAGTTATGCCAACCTGGGAGCCCCAGGTTTGAATACTACTACTATATCCAAATTAGCATATCACGTGTGGTCTGTACTATTTATTGACTGTGCTTGCCAGCCTCTTCTGGCATGCCAATGAGCCTATCTGGGCCACTGTGGAGGCAAGAAGGCAGATTTCAATGGAAACTTGTCAGGAGTTCTTGTTTGTCCCCCATTTCCCTCCTCCCCCCCCCCAACCTTCTGCCTCCCTTCACAGCATCCCAGTGGCTAGCACTCTGCCACTTCTTCCTGCTTTCTCCATCAGTCTTTAGGGCCCATGTCTATATCATGATCTAGAAGATTCTGAGTCAGAACTGAGCCATCCTGAGAATAGACTGGGATGAACTATGGCTTGCTGGACCACTGACCACATCTCACCTGAGTTCCCCTATCTTCACTTTTATATTTAGTTTGAAGGCTACTAAAATGCTGTCTTCTCCATTTAGGGGGTTTTCTTGGCCCTTCTTAAAGCTGGATCCTGTATCTCAGTCTGGACAACTGCTCTGACCATACTGGCCTGGGTCCCCTAAACCAAGGTCCCCATTCTGTAAACATGCAGACACCAGGAGTGCCCACAAGTTTTAAACTGCACCTCCCACCCTACACCCCACCAATGAAAGAAGAGCTGTGGCACCTGTTGCTACGAGCCCTGCTGAGGTGACTGGGAATAGACTCAAGGACAGAACAGAGGAGACACGGATCTCAAAATATTCACAACTTTGAAAACCAAGATCAAAAATCCATTCTCCATGCTTGAGGTTAGCCATATTTTTAAAGCCTAGCATCCTCTCCTCCTAGCAAGATCACAGGCCTTGCGGGATGTCCCGGCCTGGCAAAACCCTGAGAAAGCGGCAGTGTGCCCATGTAAAATGGGAGCTGGCATCTCTCCTGAGGTGGCTGCAAAGATGCTATGAGTGAACAGGGACCGTGTGTCTCCTCCAGTGCACACAGTGAAATACAACATGTCTGTTCATTCATTTCCTCTTTTGTTACCTGGCCCCAGTAAGAATTCTTAGCTATGTGAATCTGAGTGATTTAACTTCTCAAAGTCTCGGCACCTCACTTCTAAAATGGGGATGATTTTATCTCCAAGGTGACAGTAAGAATACACAACCATGCCAGTTACTGAGTCTCCTGTGTCCTCAGCACCCAACACACAGCAGCTAATCTCACTACTACATATCATTTCTGAAGCACCTTTGCATCACAATCACAGGATCTGGAGTCAAGGCACTATTAATACCACAGCTTGTTAATTTAATCTTCAAGGCAAGCGTCACTGTGAGGCATGTTTTAATATCAGAAATGAAGAAACAGAGACCTCAAAAGAAAAATATTATGAGTACGACTGCATGGATAGTGTCACAGCTGGTACTGGAACTTTAATTTTCTTGACTTTACTATCTCTGTTCTCCCTATGAGTATGTTCTAGTGATTCCCAAATCAATCTGATCGATATCATCATCACCATCTATTATCATCATCATCATCATTATCATCATCTATTGTTGTCTCTGCTTCCATTCTTTGCTGGGTCAGACCAACTCTATCCAACATTTAACCCCACAAGGCAACACCTACATGTCCAACCACATCATCTCGGGAATCTGTACTGAAATGCCTCATGGGGCATGTCCTTTCCATGGAGCTTTGAAATATACACTCACTAAGAGAAATATGCAGGAGCCATATCTGCAGCACATAAGAATAGAGGCAAAGAGTAACAGTAATAAAGTTTCAGAAAATGCCATTTAGAGAGTACAGGGCGAGCTAATGGAAAAGGTGTCAACAAGTGAACACACATGTCCAGGGCTGGTCAGGAGAGGCAGGCAATGAGCTTCAGTTGGAAAAACATAGGAAACAAATGTTTAATTATATTGGCTGATGAGTGTGTATCCTTACACGCTCAAATATAGAACTGAAACCCTATGATGGACGCATCCTGTGTACCTCCTACACTGAAGCCCCCACTTCAACGTGACCAAGCTTTTCCTGAGTCCTCAAAGCAGCACTGGCGTCCCCTCCAGCCACGACCTCACTACTAAGGTGACCTCAGAACCCATGCATTATCGTCTTTGGCTTCCTGGCCCATCTGTCCCAGAGTTTCTAGGTCAAAATCAGGGTTCAAAGGGGGCTAAGGTAATACAAGCCACTCCAGAGATGGGAACAACACAGACTTCATCCATTAGGAGAAGGAATACTTGAAACTAAAGAATGTCCTCAAACTTCCTAACAGATTAACTTGGTATTTTACACTGTGCCTCCATGCTGCATAAGATCTTGAAAGAGAGGAAGAAAGAGATGACCTTGTCAGAGAGAGAGGCCAGATGCCATAACCTTCATTTGGCTTTAGCTTCATCCTGGCCTTGGAGCCATGTCAACCTCCTCACCCCACTCCCACCTGCTGGACGGGCACACTCTTTGAGACACTGCATTTTGCCATGGCAGAAGATAGTTGTCTTGGTTTCAAGACACCCCTGCTGCTAATTCCTGCTGTCTTATTCCCGACTCTCGCTCCCTACCCCATTCAGCTTTTACCTCATGAACCCAGCATTTTCTGGCTTCCCTCTCCCAAATGGCTCCAAGTTCTCTCCTGCTTGCCAGATTCTGGTCACTCCCAAGTCCAGTCAACTGCCTCATCTGGCCCTGAGCCTTCCTCCCAGGTATCCCTGGTTTTCTGTTCTTGAGTTGCAATCTCTGGCTCATCACCTCTCAGTCTCTTATAACCAGCCTGATGCCCATTTGCTCAGCAGCTGACCTTCCCTATGCCCTACAGTAATTTTTAAAATTAATTACAGTCATTTACATAACTGTATAGATAATTTGGGAAGTCCAGCTGCACACATACACATATACAAATACCTCATCCCCCACCCGAGTGCCAGTGCTGACTTCTACCCCTTTTCCACCCCATGCTGAAGTGGCTTTAGCTTCTCATTGCTGTGCTTTAACCTGCTGCACCACCAGGGAGGGCCCTCACATACATTCTTTAAGTCCTAAAGTACACAAAGTTGTGTCATGGAATCATTTTTTTAAAGAAGAACATTTTGTTGATCAGCAGCAGAACAAAGGGTTGACTGACATGAAGGGATTCTGATTTTGAGACACAGGAAGGACACGAGCACACACACCCCCACCCCCACCCCCATGGTGAAATGTCCTAAGAGGGTCTATTAATAGGCGAAAAGACACAGCTTGGATATCGCAGTACTTCCTGAACACCTTAAAGTCCTGCCCACCCCCCTACTGAAAAGTGACATTATGGGATTACACTAGGGCATTGAAAAGGAACTAGTGTCCAGTCTCTGCTGCCCAAGTCCTGTCCACTCCCCCGAAGGTTGAGGGGGCCACTATCTCAGCACATGTGTGACCCCTTCGGGCACATCAGGAGTGTGTGACACCCTGCTGGGCGAGCTCTGACTTCCAGTAATGATGACTCACTCATCCTCTCATGCAAATGGCCCCAAGTTCATACAAATAGATTTGGTGATGACACCAGTCGCAGTTCTAGAAGATACATCAAGTGGACCTTGGTCTAGATCTTGTGAACTTAGATCCAAATGGAATTAAGAATTGTCAATAGGTAGGTGTTATGGCTGTGGGGAGGGATGAGGGTTAAGGAGTACAGGAGAGGGAAGCAGGGCACTTAGCTGAGTGAAGAGGCTGTTCAGAGAAGGCTTTGCTGAGAAAGTAAGCAAAGACCTGTGGAGAGCAGGATACTGGGCAAAGTGCACACCTCGGCAAGAACATGACAGGCAGTGGAACAGCAAGGACCCTGAGGTAGGAAAGAATTGAGCAGGTTCTAGAAAGAGCAAGGAGGCCAGCCTGGCAGGTGATAAGGGAGGAAGGAGAGGCCATGAAGGATCCAGGTCAGGAAGGCAACAAAAAGATGCCTCTTTGCTTTTTTCCTTTTCCCTTTTCTTTTTTCTTTTTCTTTTTTTTTTTTTTTTGATTTATTTATTTATGCATACAGACATGGGGTACAGGCCAGAGGTACAGGAGCAGTAAGAGGATTCACCAGAGACAAAGTAGGAACAGAACAGGCTGACTGATGAAGTACACTGCTGAGGGGAGCAGCAGGTGGGTCAGGAGAGGTCTGCTGCACCATGTGGTCACCTCCGGGGTAGGCAGAGATCGAATTCATGCTAAGTGGATTTAGCTTCTTAGTGCTATGCTTAACCTGCTGCACCACCAGGGAAGGCCTGTTTCTTTTTGTTTTTTTGTTTTTTTTTTAATAAAGTTAAAAAGAGAGGGGCGAGGAAGAAAGAAGCAAAGCAGGAAGCACTTAAAAAGTGGAGCCACCTGACTTAGCCACATTTATAGATCAAATGTGCTTTATTAACAGGGTGGCCTGACCCAGACATTGACATTGAAGTGGCTGATGCCCGTGCCCACCTCTAAAGGTTTATCTGTCTACAAAGGCTCCCTCCGACCTGTGACTGACCACCCTGGTCACCAGGGGCCACATCCAGGGATCACACCTCTGACATGACAGGGTCAGCAAACAGACAACTACTTTACAAACAGCCGTAAACTGGAGGTGACCAAATACAGGAGAAAATTCCAGCCAGCGCACCATTATTTCCAAGCTTCTGTTTCCCATGCCCAAGCTTCTTCTTCAATTAACTGCTAAACACCTAAGGACTGAGCCTGTAAGTCCATAGCATCATTTCTGAAGAAAGTGAACATGGACCGAAGTGAAAATGGACCCCCCCCCAATACTCTTCCATGCTTACTTCCCGTTGTAGGCCCCAGGCAAAACCCCCTCAGGGTTCAGCCCCTAAAGCTCAAGATTCTCTCACTCTGAGGGAGGACAAGGGTGTTAAAGGAGCGCTAGAGATTAGTCTCTTGGAGGGGGAACCAGGTTTGTGCCCTCAATTCAGAAAAGCCAACAATTCTGGAGAGGAACAGCCACTAGGCCGTTCATGTCTGCCCCAGGCCCTGGGTTTGCGCATTTACGGGGTCTGAGGAAGAAGGCCGAAGCTGACAGCATTTATATTTTCCATGCTGTGGTGAATTTGGAAACTTTACCGGCTCAAGACAGAATAAATTTACTCCAGCACAAATCTCTTGATCATTTCTCCTTCAAATGTGGGAAAACAGCTCTGAGAATGTGGAGCGCGTGGAGCACATCATAAATCCAGGGACACGGGAACTCAGAAAGCTGCAGGAGGCACATAAAGGAAGCTCTGTGCTTCAATATTACTTTCTGTTTAAAATCTACATGTGTGGTTGCGGACAAAGGCCTTTTAGTGTGGAGGAGAGAAGGTTCAGTGTTTCTCTTTTTGAAAAGCTGAGGAGAGACTGAGAGACAGTAAAGAGATGTGCTTTGGGGTGTATCCTGAAGGAAGCTAAAAATAAAGCGACCACACTTTCGAATAACTGTCTTTAGGAAATAAAGCTATTAGCCAGCTGGTTGCCCAGGATGTGAATCCACAAGCCAGTGATTTCTGTCTGGGGAGCTCCCGTAGAAGAAGAGCAGGTGTTTATAGATAAAATCCCCAAGCTGATCCCACATGGCAGGGACTATTAACCATCATTTAAAATGTCCCTGTTCC
>NW_004567137.1:2454368-2456264 GCF_000260355.1 Condylura cristata
GATTTGGTGATGGGAAACCCGTGGGGATTACAATTGAGATGAAAAAAAAATGTGAAAAATGATGTAAAAATAAACTTTTTAATAAAAAAAAAAATGTCCCTGTTCCTGTTGCTTCCCAGAGCCCGGTACCTTCTTTAAATGTTTTATGATACAAAGATTCCAACGTGGATAGTATGGTGGATAGACTCAGCCTGACCTAACAACCAGGGCTGAATGCTGTGCTTCTAGCTGTGTGGTCATAGAAAGTAACTTAATGTCTCTGAGCCTCAGATTTTTTCCCAGTAAAAATTGGATTGATAATAAAGTCTATGGAATGTTCTGTAAGTGAAATTACTTAATAGATGGAAAGCTTGTAGACTGGCATAATTAAAAGAACTACCAGTAACAAGTGCTGGTAAGAGGAACCTTAATGCATTGTTGGTTAGCATGTAAATAACTATGGCCATTTTGCAAAGTGGTCTGGACCTATCATTTTTTTTGTTTTTATTTATTTATTTATTTATTTATACATACAGAAATGGGGTGCAGGGCAGAGGTGCAAGGGCGGTTAGAGGATTCACCAGAGACAGATTGGGGAGCACAACAGACAGATTGAAATACACTGCTGAGGCGAACAGCGGGCAAGACAGAATGGGTCACCTCCGGGGCTGGGGATCAAACTCATTTGAAGTGGGTTTAGCTTCTTAGTGCTGTGCTTTATTAACCCACTGCACTGCCAGGGAGAGCACTTATCTTTTTCTTTTTTTTAAAGATTTATGTATTTATGCATACAGAATGGGGACACAGACCAGAGGTGCAGGAGCAGTGAGAGGATTCACCAGAGACAGATTGGGGAGCAGAACAGGCAGATTGACTAAGTGCACTGCTGAGGAGAGCAGCAGGCAAGACAGAAGAGGTCTGCTGTGCCATGTGGGTCACCTCCTGGCCAGGGATCGAACTTGTATTGAAGCAGCTGCAGCTAGCTTCAGAGTACTGTGCTTTAACTCACTGTGCCACCAGGGAGGGTCCTGGTCCTGTCTTTTAAAACTACAAATAGAAATGCCAAATGATCCAGCAATTCCATTTGTAAGCACTGTCCAAAGAATATGAAAGTATCAACTCAAAAAATTGTATGTTTCATGTTTGTTGCAGCTATTTGCAATAGCTAGGATTTGAAAAACAACCCGAGTGTCCAGTGACAGAGGCCTGGATAGGAAGGATGGGATCTGACCACACCATGAAGTACTATTCAGTCATAAGGAAAGACAACAGGCTACCATTTAGAGCAAAATAGTAAAAGCTTGAGAGAACTATGCTAGCAAAGCAATAACCAAGATAGAATCCTGGGTGATTTCATATATATGAATAAAATAATCAAAGTACATCAGTTGACAGAGCAAAATAATTATAAGTCAGTGGACATTGATAAGCAAAGTGAGGATTCTGAGAGGGGGACCCTCCCTGGTGGTGGAATTGAAGCACAGTACTATGAAGCTATCTGCAGCCACTGTAGCATGAGTTTGATCCTCAGCCAGGAGCTGCCCCACATAGCACAGCAGACCTCTCCTGACCTGCCCACTGCTCCCCTCAGCAGTGTGTTTCAGTACATCTGCCTGTTTGACTCCCCACTCTGTCTCTGTGAATCCTCTCAACCCCCGCACCTCTGGCCTACACTGCAGTTCTTGTATGCAAAAATAAATAAATCTTAAAAAAAAAAAAAAAGAAGCAGGACTCATGCACCATGTTTGTTAATCATAATGAGTCTAATGAGTCTTCTGAGTAGCCTGTGCCTTGGCTTATTTATTTATTTGTTTGTTTGTTTATTTTACATGGGGACATTAGTCTCAGCAAAATGATTTTTAAAAAAATGACTGCACCGGCCCTCCCTGGTGGCGCAGCGGGTTAAAGCACAGCACT